>NW_006794406.1:207633-240214 GCF_000442215.2 Lipotes vexillifer | reverse complement strand
TTCCCTACATTTTTACATCTCTATTTGACTGGGCACTTCTATTAGAATCTATTTTTTTAGAATGTTTTTAGTGCTCAGCCTGGAAGAGATATTGTTGATGTGAAGTAGCATCAGACATTCAGAAGGTTTGAGAGGAGAAAGAGCTGAGACTAGAAGAAATCTTAATAGGTTACAGCCACTGAAGGAATGTGATTTTTACATGAATTTCTGCTGAGCCTACTTTCTCTTCCAAGACAATAATATTGCTGTGCCCAATGCCTTTCATGGGACAGCTGACTGAAAAATTGGCAGAATACACATTTCTCATGTAGGCAGAGAATCTTTTTTTTTTTTTTTTTTTTTTTTTTTTTTTTGCGGTACGTGGGCCTCTCACTATTGTGGCCTCTCCCATTGCGGAGCACAGGCTCCGGACACTCAGGCTCAGCAGCCACGGCTCATGGGCCTAGCTGCTCCGGAGCATGTGGGATCTTCCCAGACCGGGGCACGAACCAGTGTCCCCTGCATTGGCAGGCAGACTCTCAACCACTGCGCCACCAGGGAAGCCCCCTAGAATCATTTTTATTTAGGGAAATTCTTGTATCCTCAATGAACCGACCACACAGTGATGTGTTGTGATAGTGATTTTTGATGGGTTTTCTGTATGTATGCTGAAATATCTAATTGTTATTGGGTATACATTCAATGATAAAAATATCCTGCCTGCTGGATCTCTCCATTTTTGATTAGAGGAGTGAAGAAGTCTCCACCCATAAAGTGGGTTCATTTACTTCTTCATGGAGTTCTCTCAGTTTTTGCCTTGTAAAATTTGACACTCTTTTGTTAGGTACATATATTACACAATGAGAATTGTTATGTCTTCTAGGAGAATTGACCCGTTTATCATTATGTAATGCCCCTATTTATCCCTGATACTTTCCTGTGCTGAAGTGTACTCTGTCCAGAGACCAATATAGCTGCCTTCACTTTTGTTGTCTGCATGTTATACCTATCTTCATCCATTTACCTTTACTCTGTAAGTGTCTTAATATTTATGTATAGACAACATATAGTTGTGTCTTATTTTTTGATCCATTCTGACAACCTCTTTTAACTGGAACATTTAGACTACTGATATTCAAAATGATTATTGATATAGTTGTGTTAATACCTACCATATTTGTTAGTGTTTTCTATGTGTTGCCTTTGATCTTTGTTCCTACTTTGATCTTTCACTTTTCTCTGCTATTTGTGGTTTTAATCGAGCACTTTGATTCCATTTTCTCTCCTCTCTTATTATATCAAATGTATTTATTTTTTTCAGCTTTTTAAATGGCTGCACTAGAGTTTGCAATATACACTTACAACTAATCCAAGTATACTTTCAAATAACCTTGTACTACTTCACAGCTAGTTTGAGTACCTTACAATAAAAAAATAGTCTTAATTCCTCCATTTTGCCCCTTATATCATTGCTTTTATTCATGTTGCTTATTCATAGGCATTGTTGCTATTAATATATATATTTTTTTTTTTTAACAATTTTTTTTTTTGCGGTATGCGGGCCTCTCACTGCTGTGGCCTTTTCCGTTGCGGAGCACAGGCTCCGGACGCGCAGGCTCAGCGGCCATGGCTCACGGGCGCAGCTGCTCCGCGGCACGTGGGATTCTCCTGGACCGGGGCACGAACCCGTGTTCCCTGCATCGGCAGGCAGACTCTCAACCACTGCGCCACCAGGGAAGCCCGCTATTAATATTTTGAACAAATTGTTATGTTAGCTCAATATAGAAAAAGTAAAATTTTTATTTTATCTTCACTTATCCCTTTCTCTGATACTCTTCCTCTGTGGAGATCCAAGTTTTGTACCTACGTAATTTCCTCCTCTCTAAAGAATTTCTTTTAACATCTCTTAACAAGGCAGTGTACTAGTAACAAATTCCCTCATATTTTCTTTGTCTGGGAAAGTCTATTTTTTATTTCTGTTAGATAGTTTTGCAGGGTACACAATTCTAGGTTGGTGGGGTTTTTTCTCTCAACATTTTCCTCCACTATGGTCTTCTTTGTATGATTTCTGAGAAGTCATCCATAATTATTTCTATGGTAAGTACCCCACCCCCCATCTTCTTTTCTTTCAGGATTTTTTCTTTGTCCTTTATTTTCTGTAACTTAAAAATTATATGTCTAGGGGAAGTTTTTAGGCATTTACCTTGCTTGTTATTTTCCAAGCTTCCTAGATATGTGGTTCGGTGTTTGGGGGTAATTATCAGCCACTATTGTTTCAAATATTGCTTCTTCTCCTTTCTGTCTTGCTTTTCCTTCTGGAATTCCTATTAACCTAATGTCATATTTTTTGAAGTTGTTCCACAGCTCTTCGATATTTTCTTCTTATTATTTTTCCTCAGTCTGTTTGCCTTTTTCAGTGTAGGAGATTACTATTTATATAACCTCAAGCTCAGAAATTCTTTCCTCAGCTGTGTCTAATCTGCTAATAATTAGCTGGACAAAGATATACTTCATTTCTGTTAGTGTCTTTGATCTCCAGCATTTCTTTTCCTTCTTAGAATTTTCATCTCTATTCTTATATCACCCATGTGTTCATGCATTCTATCTACTTTATCCAGGAGAACCCTTAGCATGCTAATCCTAGTTTTTTTTTAAAATTCCTGGTCTGCTAATTCCAACATCAGTGCCATTTTCGGATCTCTTTCCGATGCTCACTTTGTCTCTTGAATCTGTGGTTTTGCCTTTGCGTATGTCTTGTTTTTGTTTTTGTTTCTTTGGTAACTAGACTTGTACTGGATAAAAGACACTCCTGTAGCTAGGCTTTTACTAATGTAGTAGCAAGTTGTGGAGGGAGAGAAAGCTCTACTATAGTGTTATAGTTAGGTCTCAGATTTTTAGTCTGCCCATGCTTCTGGAGTATGAACTGCACACAGAGCTTCTCATCCCCATGCTTCCTTAGGTGGCACAAAATGGCTAAAGTGCAGTAGTATTGGGTACTTTCTTCTAAGTAGAAAATTAGAGCTAGCAGGGTTGCATGTTATTTTCCCCCAGGTCAGTTAGGCTCTGATAAATACCAGCAGCTTAGACTCTGGTTAACTAGTTTCTCCTGAGGGCAGGTCTTGTTAAGAAAAACCAAAAGCCCTGGTACGGTTTAAAATAGCTCCTCTTTCTCCTTCCCTGCCTGAAGCCTGAGAGGGGTTTTCTCTGATGTTTTCTGTGAAAAGTAATCAAGCTCCCATAGGTAAATCTCACCAACTGGTGGAGGCTCCTGTCTGACTATTTGCCTTTGAGTATGGTTTCTTTTTGTTTGTTAACTGGATATGATACAGTGGATAAAAGAAACATCTGTAAGTAGGCTTTGAGTAATGTAGTGATAAGTTTTGGAGGGAGAGGAAGCTTTACTATAGTGCTACAGTCAAGGTCTCAGTATTTTAGTCTGCCCATGCCTCTGGACTGTAAACTGCACACAGTGCTTCCATTCCCCACCCTTCCTTAGGTGTGATAAAATAGCCAAAGTGCACTGGTATTGGGTATTTTCTTCACTCCAGTAGAAAATTAGAGCCAGCAGGTTTGCATATTTCTTTTTTCTCCAGGTCAATTAGGCTCTAATAAATCCCAGCAGCTTAGAATCTGGTTAACTAGTTTCACCTGCGGACAAGCCTTGTTAAGGAAAATAAAATGTGCTGCTGCTTTTTAAAATGGCGGCTCTTCTCCTTTCCCTGCTGGACGCCTGAAGTGGGTTTTCTCTGGTATTTACTGTGGAAACTTGGTCAAGCTCTTGGATGTAAATCTCGCCAAATTGTGGGGGCTCCTGTCTGACTGGGTTTGCTGGAGCGTTTAACTCTCAAAGTTGTCCACAGTGGGCTTCCAGAAATGCATCAGTTATAGTTCAGGCTTTCCTCCTGCAGCACTGGTGCTTGTGGAAGTTTCAGCTTGTGGTCTTCTGCTCAGGTAAGTTGTAACTCTCTGTACTTGCCTGTGAACATCTCCAATTTTGGAACAGTAGTTTGATTTGTTACCACCTTGCCCACCAGCTCCACCCCAAGGATCTAAGAAGAGTTGTTGCTTTGTCAGGTTGTTCAGCTTTTTGATTGTTGTGGTGATGGAGTGGCAGCTTCTGAATTTCTAACAGGCTGAACAGGAAACTGGAAGTCCTGTTAATTACTTTTTAATACTGTTGCCTGCCTTGGTGAGCCCTTGACAGTTACAGATTCAGGAATTTCCAAAATTACAAACTATTTTTTTCTTAGATTTTTGGAATGTGTTTTCCCACTCATTTGTTTTTTTTGTTTGTTTGCTTTTCTTGGTACCAGAGCTATGTAAAGTTCTATTTTTCAATGAAGCATAGTTAACTTACAATATTATGTTAGTTTCAGGTATACAGCACAGTGATTCAGTATTTTTACAGATTAAACTTCATTAAAAGTTATTAGAAGGTAATGACTATAATTCCCTGTGCTATACAATATATCCTTGCTGATGATCTGTTTTATACATGGTAGTTTGTATCTCTTAATCCCATACCCCTAATTTGCTCCTCCCCACTTCCTTCTCCCCTCAGTAGTGACTAGTTTATTTCCTATATCTGTGAGTCTGTTTCTGTTTTGCATATAAACAGATTTGTATTATTTTTTAGATTCGACATGTAGGTGATATTATACAGTATTTGTCTTTCACTTTCTGACTTATTTCACTAAGCATAATATTCCCTGGGTCCATCCATGTTGATGCAAATGCGGGAATTTCCAGACCTCTGTTTTAATAACTTGCAATCCCCTACCCTCCCTACCCCTCCTCCCTGCTTTACTCTTCCTATAGCATTTGTCACACCTGAATATATGGTAGGATTTAACTACTCATTTTGTTTGTCATCTATCTTCCCTGAGTTAAAAGGTCAAAAATACACTGACAGGTATTTCTTTCGTTGAAGCATCCTTGTGACCCAGTTTTAAACTAGTAGTCATTTATGTTCAAACACGTGTGAAAAGGTCTATATTTTTACTCCCTGCCCCCACATTCTGTGTTTTGGATGTCATTTTACATCTTCATACTTATCTCTTAACTGTTAATTGTAGTTATAGTTGATTTTACACTATTTTGTCTTTTAATCTACCGACTGGCTTAAGTGATTTTTAATCCTTACTATGTATTTGGCTCTCCAAGTGGGATTTTTCCCTTCCTATATA
This sequence comes from Lipotes vexillifer, assembly GCF_000442215.2. Taxonomy (NCBI): domain Eukaryota; kingdom Metazoa; phylum Chordata; class Mammalia; order Artiodactyla; family Lipotidae; genus Lipotes; species Lipotes vexillifer. The sequence goes on along the minus strand of NW_006794406.1, from coordinate 235,049 downwards.
GTCTTGTTTTTTTTTTTTTTTTCCATTTTGGGAAGACCCTGAAACATTTCTCTTAAGGTAGATTTAATATTGATAAATTCTTTTAGTTTTTGCTTGTCTGGGAAGTTCTTTATCTCTACCTCTATTCTAAACAGTAATCTTGCTGGACAGAGTATACTAGTTAGAAGTTTTTCCCGTTCAGCCATCTGAGTATATCATGCTATTCCCTTGTGGTCTGCAAAGTTTCTGCAGAAATATCAGCTAATGACCTTATGGTAATTCCCTTGTATATGACTCTTCATACTTGCTGCATTTAGAATTATGTCTTTAAATTTTGCTATTTTAGTTTTGGTATGTCTTGGTGTGGGTTTTTCTTTGGTTGGGGGAGCTTCATCTTCTGATCTGTGATTCCTCTACCTGGATATGTTTCCTTCTTCATGTTTGGGACATTTTCAGCTATAATTTCTTCAATACATTTTTGATCCCCTTCTCTCTCTCTCGCCTTTCTGGAACCCCTGGAAAGCAAATGTAGGAATGCTTAATGTTATCCTAACCATCTCTTAAGGTGCTTTCATTTTTTAAATTGTTTTCCTTTCTGCTGTTCTGATTGGGTGATTTCCATTATTCTATCTTCCAGATCACATATGTGTTCTTCTGTATTGCTTAGTCTGCTATTTTTATTCCTTCTAGTGTGTGCTTTTTGTTGAATTTCAGATATTGAAATACTTATTTTTGATGGTGTCTTTTTAATATTTTCTAGTTCCTTGTTACAGTGTTGAGTATTTAGATCAATTATTTTTTCTAATTTAGTAAACATTTTATTGTGAATATTTTGAATTCTTTATCTGCCAAGTTTTTTATTTCTGTTTCATCACTTATAAACTCAGTGGTTTTCTTTTGCTCTTTCAGTTGAATGCACTTCCTCTGCTTTATGATTTTAACTTTCTCTTCCTCTATGAATTTAGGTGAAACAGTTACCTATTGTGCTCTTGTAGGGGTGTTCTTATGTGTGAGTGTCCCAGTGCAAACTGCATGTGTCCAGTGCATTTGGTGGGATGGCTGGATTGGAGGTGGATGCCAGTCACATCTTTCCTTGGCATGTGCTGGCAGTTATCATGTTGGTACGGCATTGGACTGGAAATGGAGGGGCTGGCACCAAATATGAGGTGGATCTTCTCAGTGGCCACCACTGCCCTGTCATTGGGAGGGTCTGAGCCCAAGTTGCTGGAGCAGAAGCCCTGAGGTTTCAGGCTGCAGCTTGCTCTGTTCCCTTCATGTGTGTGTTTTTCCCTTCCCCATACCAGGTTCTTTGCCCATAGGAGGGGAGTGCTTAAGCAAGTGGGGCATACGCACATGCAGAGGTCCAGTGCCTTACCTGTGTAGGCATCTTGAGCTCCACTCAGACACCCCCCATGGTCGAGTCTTTTCTCTGGTCATGACCACCCCAGATCAGTTGCCTGACTGTGGTGTGGAGTGAGTGGGGCCAGAGCATTTGCATGGCTTGGGCTGGGGCACATGGTGAAGTGCTATCAGGAGACCTGACAGTCGAGCAGATTGGTCTCCACTGTGTCTAGGGGCAAGTTCCCTTGTCTCCCATGTCTCATCACTGTCCCTAGCCTCTGCTGCTCTCACTGTGGGTGAAATGGCTCTGCAGGGTAGGTGAGGCCCAAACGGTTTCCCTGTGAGTATCGGGTGGGCTTGGCCGAGCTGCAGCCATCAGAAATCTGGGCTGCTGCTGGGCCACCACTTGAGGAAATGCCAACAATTGCTGTCACCTGGGCTTCCCCTTGGACTGGTTCACCTCTGTGTCCCAAGGTCAACTCATGTCCCCAGTCCCATTTGTTTCAGATCCAGTGTTGTACTGTGTCATGGAGTGAGTGGGGCTGGAGCAGTCACTCATTTGGGGCTGGGGTGTGCAGCAAGGCAGTCCTTGGAAAACCTTGCAGCTTCTAGATCAGACCTCTCTCCGCCTTGCCTTGGGCGCACCCCGTGTGTGCTTGTGTGTGTGTGTCTGTATTTTTCGTGAGCAGAGTTCAGTGTTCTTCAGTGTTTCCATCTGTTCCATAGATTCTACAGTCAGCCAAGGGTGCTTGTCTCCTCCTCATAGTACCGCAGGACTGGGAAACCCAGTCCATGCCTTGTGCTGCTCATTCCTTAGTGTGGGTGTCACCCCTGCAATCTCCCTTTTCCTCTGAGTCCCCTCCTAGGGGCACAGGTCCAGACTGGCTTTCTTTTCTTCCCTTCCTAACCAATTACATGTTTATCTTTCTTATAGCCTGGGTTGTACAGTAGTCCTTCTGCTCGTTCCAGGAACCAACCACACAGTGATCCATTGTTAGTGATTTTTGCTGGGTTTGCTGTATGTACGCTTAAATTACTAATTGCTATTGGGTATACGTTCAATGCTATAATTTCCTTCGAAGTCCAGCTTTAGCTGAACGCCACAAATTTGCATAAATTTTTGTTTTTATTGAGTTCAAAATGTCTATCTTCTTTTGAGATTTCTTCTTTGACTCATGTATTATTTAATTTGCATTGTTTAATCTCCATGTGTTTGGGGATTTTTCAGCTGTTATTGATTTCTAGTTTAATTCCATTGTTGAATGAGAGCAGATGTATGAAATTCATTCTGGTAAATTTGTATTTTATGGCCCAGAATAGAGCCTACCTTGGTCAGTGTTCCATTTGAGGTTGAAAATAATGTGTATTCTGCTGTTGTTGGATGAAGTAATCTATGGATGTCAATAATATCCTGTTGACCGATGGTGGTGTTGATTCAACTATCTCCTTTCTGATTTTCTGCCTACTGGATCTGTCCATTTTTGATAGAGGAGTGATGAATTCCCAACTATAAAGTGGGTTCATTTATTTCTCCTTAGAGTTTTATCAGTTTTTGCTTCATAGAATTTGACACTTTTGTTAGGTGCATACACAATGAGAATTGTTTGGCCTTCTAAGAGAATTGACAGGTTTATCATTACATAATGCCCCTATTTATTGCTGATACTTTCTTGCTCTGAATTGTGCCCTGTCCAAAGACCAGTATAGCTACCTTCATTTTTTTTGGTAGCATGTTATACCTGTCTTCATCCTTTTACCTTTAACCTATGTGTCTTAATGTTAAATGTCTAGGCAACATATAGTTGTGTCTTATTTTTTGATCCATTCTGACAACCACTATCTTTTAACTAGGGCCTTTAGACTATTGATATTTAAAGTGATTATTGATATAGTTGTGTTAACATCTATATTTATTAGTGTTTTCTGTGTTGCCTTTGATCTTTTTTCCTACTTTCATCTTCTGCTCTTTTTCTGCCTTTTGTGGTTGTAATTGAGCTTTTTATGATTCCATTTTCTCTCCTCTTATTATACCAGTTTTATTGATTTTTTCACTTTTTCAAATGGCTGCCTTTGAGTTTGCAACATACATGTACAACTAATCCCAGTATACTTTCAAATGACATTGTACCAGTTCACAGCTAGTGTATCTTATAAGAACAAAATAATCGTAATTCCTCCATTTTGCCCCTTGTATCGTTGTTTTTTATGTTGCTTATTCATATGCAATGTTGCTTTTTATTATTTTGAACAAATTGTTAGCGCAATCTAGAAAAATTAAAGTTTTTATTTTTTCACTTATCCCTGTGTCTGATACTCTTCCTCTATGGAGATCCAAGCATTGTACCTATGTAACTTCCTCCTCTCTAAAGAACTTCTTTTAACATCTATTGCAAGGCAGTGTACTAGTAATAAATTCCCTCAATATTTGTTTGTCTGGGAAAGTGTTTATCTTTCATTTCTGATAGATAATTTTGCAGGATATAGAATTCTATGTTTGTGAGCTTTTTAAAATTTCCTCAACAGTTTCAATATTTTACTCCCCTATCGTCTTCTTTGCATGCTTTCTGAGAAGTCAGATATAGTTGTTATTTATATTATAAATATAATGTTATGTTATATTATAATTGTTATTATATCTCTGTGGTAGGTATGCACCTCCCATCTTCTTTTCTTTCAGAATTCTTTCTTTGTCCTTTATTTTGTGTAATTTGAAAGTAACCTGTCGAGGGGCAGTTTTTCGGCATTTACCTTGCTTGTTCTCCAAGCTTCCTGGATATGTGGTTTGGTATTTGGTGTATTTATCAGCCATTACGCTTTCAAATATTGCTTCTCCTCCTTTCTCTCTTGCTTTTCCTTCTTGAATTCCTCTTACCCATATGTCGCATCTTTTGCAGTTGCTCCATAGCTCTTGGATATTATGTTTTGTTTGTTTTTAGTCTGTTTGCTGTTTGCCTTATTCAGTGTCAGAGATGACTATTTAGATATCCTCAAGCTCAGAATTTCTTTCCTCAGCTGTGTCTGATCTGCTAATAATTAGCTGGACAAAGATATTCTTCATTTCTGTTAGTGTTTTTGATCTCTAGCCTTTCTTTTTCTTCTTAGAATTTTCATCTCTAACATCAGCCATATATTCATGCATTCTATCTACTTTATCCAGGAGAATCCTTAGCATGCTAATCCTAGTTTTTTTTAAATTCCTGGTCTGATAATTCCAACATCAGTGCCATTTTGGGGTCTCTTTCTGATGCTCACTTTGTCTCTTGAATCTGTGGTTTTGCCTTTGATTATGTCTTGTTTTTGTTTTTTTGGTAACTAGATTTGTACTGCATAAATGAAACTTCTGTAGCTAGGCTTCTACAAATGTAGTAGCAAATTGTGGAGGGAGAGAATGCTCTACTATAGTGTTATAGTTAGGTCTCAGATTTTTAGTCTGCCCATGCTTCTGGAGTATGAACTGCACACAGAGTTTCTCATCCCCACCCTTCCTTACGTGGGACAAAATAGCTAAAGTGCACTAGTATTGGGTATTTTCTTCTCTCCAAGTAGAAAATTAGAGCTAGCAGGGTTGCATGTTTTTTTCCCCCCAGGTCAGTTAGGCTCTAATAAACACTAGCAGCTTAGACGCTGGTTAACTAGTTTCCCCTGAGGGCAGGTCTTGTTAAGAAAAACCAAGTGCCCTGGTACATTTTAAAATAGGTCCTCTTCCTCGTTCCCTGCCTGAAGCCTGAGAGGGGTTTTCTCTGATATTTTCTGTGGAAATGTAGTCAAGCTCCTATAGGTAAATCTCACCAACTTGTGTAGGCTCCTGTCTGACTGGGTTTCCTGGAGTTTTTAACTCTCAAAGTTGTCTACAGTGGGCTTCCAAAAATTTATTGATTATAGGTCAGGCTCGCCCATTGCAGCACTAGTTCTGGGGAAGTTTCAGCTTGTGGTTTTCTGTTCAGGTAAGTTGTATTTCTCTCTGTTTGGCTGTGAGTATCTCCAGTTTTGGAACAGTGGTTTGTCCCGTTACACACCCCCCATCCCCCCTTTGAAGGATCCAAGAAGAGCTCTTGCTTTTTAGATTGCTCAGCTTTTTGATTGTTGTTAGGATGGAATGGCAGCTTCTTAGCTTCTAACAGGCTGAACAGAAACTGGAAGTCCTGTCAATAACTTTTTAATAATAATTTCTGCTGTATTGAGCCCTTGCCAGTGAACTCTTGCCGCATGCAGATACAGGAATTTAAAAATTTAAGAACTGTTTTTCCTTAGATTTTTGAAAAAGTGTTTTCCCACTTATTCTTTCTTGTTTGTTACCAAAGCTATGTAAGCTTTTTCTTTTCATTGAAGTATAGTTTATTTACAATGTTATATTAGATTCAGGTGTATAGCATAGTGATTCAGTATTTTTACAGATGATACTCCATTAAAAGTTATTACAAGGTAATGACTATAGTTCCCTGTGCTATACAGTATATCCTCGTTGATTATCTGTTTTGTATATAACAGTTTGTATCTTTTAATCCCATACCCCTAATTTGATCCTCCCCTCTTCCCTCTCCCCTTGGTAACCACTAGTTTGTTTCATGTATCTGTGAGTCTTTTTGTGTGTTGCATATACACTCATCTGTATTATTTTTATATACCATCTATAAGTGATATTACGCAGTATTTGTCTTTCACCATCTGACTTATTTCACTAAGTGTTAATATTCCCTAGGTCTATCCATGTTGCTGCAAATGCAGGAATTTCCAGGCCCTTGTTTTAATAACTTGCAATCCCCTGCTCTCTCTACCCCACTTCCTTGCTTTACTTTTCCTATAGCATTTGTCACATCTCAATATACTGTAGGATTTAACTGCTCATTTCTTTTAGGGTAGGTTTAATATTGATTAATTCTTTTAGTTTTTGCTTGTCTGGGAAGTTCTTTATCTCTCCTTCTATTGTAAACAATAATCTTGCTTGGTAGAGTATGGTAGATTGCAGGTTTCTCCGTTTCAGCACTCTGAATATATCATGGTGAAGTGCTATCAGGAGACCTGGCAGTCAGTGGAGCAGACTGTTTTCCACTCTGCCTTGGGGCCAAGTCCCCTTTGTCTCTCATGTCTCATCAGTGTGCCCAGCCTCTTCTGCTCTCACTCTGTGTGAAACCATTCTGCAGGGGAGGTGAGGCCCATGTGGTTTCTCTGCGAGTATCAGGGGTGGGCTGTGGCAGACTTGCTGCCATCAGAAATCTGGGCTGCTTCTGGGATACCACTTAGTAAGTGCCAACAATTGCTGTCACCACCCCACCTGGGCTTCCCCTGGGACTGGGTCACCTCTGTATCCCAAGGTTGACTCATTTCCCCAGTCCCGTTTGTTTCAGATCCAGTGTTGTACTGTGTCATGGAGTGAGTGGGGCTGGAGCAGTCACTCATTTGGGGCTGGGGTGTGCAGCAAGGCAGTCCTGGGAAACCTTGCAGGTGCTAGATCAGACCTCTCTCTGCCTTGCCTTGGGAACAAGCCAGTGTGTGTGTGTACGTGTGTGTGTATGTACTTCTCATGAGCAGAGTTCAGTCGTCTTCAGTCTTTCTATCTGTTCCAGAGCTCCTCCAACTAGCCAAGGTTGCTTGTCTCCTCCACATAGGACCCTGGCTCTGCAGGGTAGGTGAGGCCCAAACGGTTTCCCTGTGAGTATCGGGTGGGCTTGGCCGAGCTGCAGCCATCAGAAATCTGGGCTGCTGCTGGGCCACCACTTGAGGAAATGCCAACAATTGCTGTCACCTGGGCTTCCCCTTGGACTGGTTCACCTCTGTGTCCCAAGGTCAACTCATTTCCCCAGTCCCGTTTGTTTCAGATCCAGTGTTGTACTGTGTCATGGAGTGAGTGGGGCTGGAGCAGTCACTCATTTGGGGCTGGGGTGTGCAGCAAGGCAGTCCTGGGAAACCTTGCAGGTGCTAGATCAGACCTCTCTCTGCCTTGCCTTGGGAACAAGCCAGTGTGTGTGTGTACGTGTGTGTGTATGTACTTCTCATGAGCAGAGTTCAGTCGTCTTCAGTCTTTCTATCTGTTCCAGAGCTCCTCCAACTAGCCAAGGTTGCTTGTCTCCTCCACATAGGACCCCAGGACTGGGATGCCCAGTCCATGGCTTGACCTGCTCACTCCCTAGTGTGGGTGGGTATTCACCCCTGAAATCTCCCTTTTCCTCTGAGTCCCCTTCTAGGGGCACAGGTCCAGACTAGATCTTCTTTCTTCCAATTATGTGTGTATCTTTACCAATTATGTGTGTATCTCTAACCAATTATGTGTGTATCTTTCCTACAGCCTTTGTTGTAAAGGAGTGCTTCTTCTAGTTTCCAGTGAGAATTGTTTCACATGTAGATGTATTTTTGATGTTTTCATGAAGGGATGTGATCTCCACATCCTCTTTGGCATCTTGATCTCTTCCTTTCCACTTATTCTGTTCTGTTCCGAAGTATCTGTATTTTTAATCTTCCTCATTTCTTTCTTGGTTCTCTCAACTTCTCTTGAACAATTTCCATTTATTTTCCTTAGTATTCATAAATAGCCTCTCAAATATCCCCTCAAAATTATAATTTTTTTAATTCAATTTTAATCTTGTTTCTAATGGCTTCAATTATATGCCTACTGAATTAAAAAATAATCTCAGCATATCTTTTACCTGAGATGTAATTTTATCTCACGTGTCCTCTTCTTTATTATATTTATTTTTTCCTTCAGATTGTAAAACATCTGGTACCTAAAAATTATTTATATTTTATATTGTAAATTTTCCTCTAAAGTGTGTTCTTTATCTTTTATCAATTATCTTCTAATGCATTGTAGAATACTTACATGGTGTCCATATTATTTTTTTCTATTTGTCTTTGAATGAATACAAAATATTCAAGACTCTTACTTTCCCCTTGACTCCACCTGAAAATAAGTGGATCTTTTTCCTACATTTGATTGGGCACTGTTAGAATCTTTTTTAATTTTGTATTTTTAGTACTCAACCTGGAAAAGATATTGTTGATGTGAATTAACATCAGACATTCAGAGGATTAAGGGAGAGGAGAAAGAGCTGAAACTAGAAGAAGACTTAATAGGTTATAGCCACTGCAGGAATGTGCTTTTTACATGAATTTCTGCTGAGCTTACTTTCTCTTCCAAGAAAATAATATTGCTGTGCCCGATAGTTTTCATGGGACATCTTACTGAAAAATTGGCAGAATACACATTGCTCATTTAAGCAGAGAATCATTTTATTTTAGGAAAATTCTTTTATCCTCACTGAATCAGCCACACAGTAGTAAATTGTGTCAAAGATTGATTTTAGCTGGGTTTGCTGTATGTATGTTGAAATATTTAATTGCTATTGCTTTGTGTAATAAAAGTAGCTTAAAGTCATTTTTTCTCTCTTATGGAAAGCTTTCATATCTACTCTCATTTCTCCAAACTTGGGTGCAGTTATTCTCCAACTCTGGAAAATGTTATCCACATTGGAAAAGCTTCATGATTCTTTGGAAATCTATGCAAAGTCTGATGTGTCAGGGCTGATGTGGCCACTGGTGAGTTTTTCCAAATTCACTAGAATGCTGTTTGTTAGAGATGCCAAATGGCATTTCCAAATAATTGAGCCCACTTTATCTCTCATCATGGCCCCTTCTAAACTTTGATAAGAGGAAGCTATAATTTACTGCATTTATTTCTCTCAAAATTGAAACTTTCTTGAGAGTGGAGCTGTGATTTATTTATTGGTGACTATAAAGTCCATTTCCTTTGTAATATATATAGCATAGTTATGGTATTTGTTTGATATTATGTGATATTTGGTTTGACATTCAATGCTGTAAAATAGTCAAGGGTCAGTTTCAGAGAATGTGGACTTTTATATTGTAAAAAAATCACATTCAATTTACTGACAACGATTTTTAAGTGTACACTTCAGTATGTTAAGTGTATTTACATTGTTGTGCCACAGATCTCTAGAACTTTTTCATCTTGAAAAACTGAAACTTTATTCACTGAAGACTAATTCTCCCCCTACCACTGACTCTTCACAATTACCTTTCTACTTTCTGCTTTATGATTTTGATTACTTAGATACTTCATATGAGTAGAATCATACAGTATTTGTCCTTTTGTGACTGGCTTATTTCACTCAGCATAATAACCTTGAGGTTTATCCATGTTTTAGCATGTGACAGGATTTCATTTTATTTTAAGGTTGTGTAATATTCCATTATATGTATATACTACATTTTATTTTTAATTTTGTATGTTGATAGATATTTGGGTAGCTTTTACAGCGTGGCTCTTATGAATGATGCTGCAGTGAATAGGAGTTTCACACATCTGTTTGAGATCCTGCTTTGATCTTTTGGATATACACCCAGAAGGAAAATTGCCAGCTCATATGGCAATTCTATTTTTAATGTTTTGAGGAACCTTTGTACCATTTTCCATAATTGCTGCACCATTATGTTCCCACCAACAATGCACAAGATTCCAATTTCTCTACATCCTTGTCAATACTCATTTCCTATTCTTTTGATAGTGACTATCCTAATGGATTTGAGATGCTATTTCATTTTGGTTTTGATTTGCATTTCTCTTATGTTTAGTGATGTAGAGCAGTGTTTCATATTCTTGTTGGCCATTTGTATATCTTCTTTGGATAATTGTCTATTCACGTCATTTGTCCATTTTTTAAAATCAAATTATCTGGTTTTGGTTGTTTTGTGGAAGTTTCATATATATTTTGGATGAATAAGGGTATTTTAGATGTTTTAAGCACAAAAAGGTTTGTTGCAGTGTATTAGATGGTTTTAAAAGTCATTGGTTAAGCTTAAGAAATACATTTTAGATTGAGCTTTCAAAAGGACTTCAGTAAAGAAGAGAGTCACAATGGGAGGTGATGCTCTTCTTTAAGAAAATTAGAAACCTGCCATTCCAAATGCCAGCTCAAGCATCATGCTGTGCCATATTACCAAAATAAGGAAGCCACAGCAAGATCAGAAAACTTAAAATCAAAAAGCCGTTCTCAGAAAATCCCTGTGATCAGGGAGCCACTGTTACAACTGCAGCTTCCAGAAACACCTGCAAAAAGTCACTAGGAAAATGGATACCCTACACAATTCTTATTAATAGTCATGGATCAAGTGACCACACATTAATATCTTTGTTAATGCTGCCACAGAAAACCAGACACCCTGTGACAGTCTTTGCTAGCAGAAACAAAAGAAAGAGTATAAATGGCCCCCATATCACATTAACAATGCAAATGTCCTGGCAGTGTATCTGACTGGCAGAATCAAAGTTATATACAGAGCTGTAGCTGCCAGAGTTTCTGGAAAATGCAGAATTCTAGCTTCTGCAATATATGAAAACACTCTAGAAATATATTAAAATGTCTATTGGACTCCAATTCATCATGTCTACCTCCAGTTAAAGTAATGGATTTTGCTTCTTTTGTTTTCCTCTTGCTATTTTGGTAAGAGTGAGAGAGAGGATATGTTAGAAGCCTTCATTTATTAAAATCATTCTGGTCTGATTTTCCTAAAATTCAAATCTGATTATGTCATTCTTATGCTTAGAACATGAGGACATGTTAGTACAAAATATGAGTTATTTATTATAGTTATGTTTATTTGACACTTCAAAAAGATGTACCCACTTGCTGGCTTGCTTATTTTCTCTCTGGCAATGAAAGAAGGTTGACTTTTGTGACCCTATTCTAAATGAGTTTAGCATTTCTGTATGCCAACTGCAGGCAACTATACTTTCATTCATGAGTCGTGATAAAGTTAATCCAGATTGCAGGTGTTATTCTGAGTGTAGGATGGGAATATATTGATAGAAGTGAGAATTATTTGTAGTATAAAAGAAGGAAGGAATTAAAGTTAGTAGGAAGTGGCTCTTAAGAATATTGAACTGTCCAATAAAATAAAAGCTGTTCTATACATGAATGAAGAGATAGGATAGCCTGACTATTAATTGTCCATAAATCAAATATACAAACCAGTTTTGGTCTGTATATAATATGTAGACATTTGTTAGAAAAATGGTCTTTTTCAAAAGGAGATACAATGGAATTTATGCATTTCTTATAAATCAAAATGTTAGTTATACATTAGTGGAAATGTCATTCCATCTTAATCCTAAAATTCCCACTCTCTTTTGTCCCAGGTAATTTAAAGTCAAATTTAAAGATAAAAATATTGATGGAGTAAGCTTAGCAACCAAGTTTTCACTTTCAATAAAATGGAAATTTCTAAAAAATTATAATCCTTGAATAGAACTGTTATAGAGAATTTCTTCTAAAATAGCTCATGACAAGACTATTGAGGTTGTTATATTTTGATTATAAATCTGATTCAGGATGCTATTACAGATTAACATCTAAGAGAAAAGTTTTCAAGAGGGATTTTAATGTATTCCAGTATGTCCTTAGGAATCATAAAAATATATCACATGAAAAGTATATCACTATTTTCTTCTTGTGGAACTATGGAATTTTAATCAACCCCCAATGATCAGTGAAGGTTATTCATTAATTGATTCAAATATATTAATGCCTACTGTGTGCCAGACATACAGCTAGGAATTCGTAAAAAAAGAATAGACAAAAAATCTTTCCACTGATACTTATGTTTTAGTGGATATGGATAAACAATATGGATAAGCATAATAAAATAATCAGATATTAACAAGTGCTATGGAGAAAAATGAAGCAATGAATAAGGAGATGAAAAAGTCTCATGAAGTTAAACTAGGTGAAGACCCAAAGTTGGTGAAATATAAAATTGTTTATAGGAAGAGTATTCAAGTCAAAACCAGGAACATGTGCAAAATCCTTAGGTCAAAGTTTCCCCAGAGTGTTTGAGGAATAGTAAAGGAGGTCAGAGTGCTTGGAGGAAATAATGGGGAGATGTGATTGGAGAGGAAAGGGAAGGTAAAATCAAATAGAGCCTTGTAGTCTATCATAAGGATCTGGTTATTCTTTTAAGTCATTGGATGGTTTAAAGAAAAAAAGTAACATGACCTTGGAGATTATAAGGGAGAAGGGTGGGGGCAGAGGGACAAATTCAGAGGCCACTATAATAACTCTAGTGAGAAATTGTTATGGCTTGGATCATGGTGCCAGAACATGGAGGTGAAAAGAAGTGAAAGAATGGTAAGAGCCATATTTTTAAATATTCAATAGGGGGTGAGAATGAATGCACATGGTTTTAGCTAGAGACATGGGTATTTCATCTATAGTAAAGGGAGAGAAGACAGAGTATATATAGTTAGGTGATGTGGGGATTTACAGATATTCTGTGATATTTTTCCTCAGTAAAATGGTAGCAGACTCACCAACTGTGAGTGAAGAAAGTGAACATGTCAGGGAAATACAGTATGACTGCCACACAACTCTGTAGATCGTGTACTTGACATTGATAGTAATGTGTTTAAAGTGTAAACAGTCAGCATAATTGTGTGTAATTCTCTGGCCATATTTAGTTACTTATGTATAGGATCAGAGGAGGCAGAGAGTTGGATTTAACTAGGGTTAGGGTTTTGCTAAAGTGATGAGAAAAGAGTGACAAGAGAGTTAAAATATATACGGAAGGGAATAATTTTATTGATGGTGTATGGAATCAAAACTGGGGTAGAAAATGATACAAGCATGGTGAGGCATGGTAAAATGGTAGTCAGATCTACAGATTATAGGTTCTTGTGGGTGTGAAAGTGTTGATGGAGTTGCAGTGTCAAAGGGAGTGAGCTAAAGATAAAAAGTAACTATTAGAGAGTGTTATGCATGAAATTGATGTTAGGGAGGAGTTGTATTTGTTTATAATGACAAGATCCAGAACATGAACATGGAAGTGAAAGGCTAATAAAGGGTAGAGGAAAAGTTCATAGGAGGATCTGAGAGGAGCCTAGAGAATGGGTAATAGAAGGATCATATTTACAGATAATGAAATGACTGAGACATGTAAAAAACTAGTGTTGAAAGAAATGGCAGTAAAGAGTAACTTAAATCTTCAAAGAATAGAAGTCACCTATGTCCCCAGTGACTGCAATTTTTCACTTGCCTGTGATTCAAAGATAAATGAGTTTAGGGATGAAAGTAGGAAAATGGCCTGGAGGAATAAAGCAGAGGAAAGAGGACACCAAAAATGGCCCTGGGAGAGTGAGGGGGGAAAAAGGCATTACTACTGAATATGCTGCTAGGTAAGCAGTCACTCCACTTAATTTTGTGAAGATAGACATACCTATGGGGATTGGCCACCTCTACACTAATGACTTTGTTGAAGGTAATTCTGTACAGTTTTTTCTCTGGTTGTGTGGTTAAATGGGCTGGGCAGGATTGCTTACTGGTGAAGTTTTAACATTCAGAAGAGTTCTAATTCACCTCCTTCAGATTAGCTCTATAAATAAGTTCTGAACCACCTGGTTATTATCTGAAGTTAAACATGTGGAGAATGATATTAAAGGTTCCTCCTTTAGAAATGGCTTTCCTTATGGTTGTGCTAAGACTGTAATATAATTTAGAGAGTTTTGCTACCATCAGCAACTTTGTGTGGGAAACCAGCTATTTTAAATTACAAATTTTCTCATTTAGCCATTGAATGGTCCTAGAGATAAGAAAGCTTGCATTGCTACCATATTTCTTCCAAGCTGTCTTTGGAGATGGGATTATTGTGCTCTTGGGAGTTTAGATTTCAGCTCTGCTAATTACCAGGAAAGGGAATATTATATATGAGCAATCAATTTTCACAGAAGGTATACATAAGGTAAAGGAAATTTGAGGTCATAAGAAGGTCTGTTTTCAAGTGCTTTATAATTTTTATACCCTTTTAAAATCTTACAGTTGTAGTAAGATCACTTTGCTATGCTCAGAGTCAGTTACCCTAACCATCTTTTTCTTATAGTTATTTTTATGTGGCAGGAGTAGAAAAATACTCTTTTTGAGGGTTAACATAGCAAAAATAAGAATTCACCTTATCAAAAAACAGGTGGTTGAAATTCCTCAATTATATTGCCTGTGTGTGTTTTTTTTTTTTTTTTTTTTTGCTGTAGGCGGGCCTCTCGCTGTTGTGGCCTCTCCCGTTGTGGAGCACAGTCTCTGGACGCACAGGCTCAGCGACCATGGCTCCATGGGCCCAGCCACTCAGCGGCATGTGGGATCTTCCTGGACCGGAGCACGAACCCGTGTCCCCTGAATCTGCAGGTGGACTCTCAACCACTGCGCCACCAGGGAAGCCCACCTGTGTGTTTTTTTATTTTGTTTTTCCATGAGAGAAGTCTCTTAGTATTTTCATCACCTTAGTGACTATAATATATTTTAAAAGACTTGTATTTCATAATCAAAAAGGATGCTAAAATTTTTTGAAGGTTTAGAATTCAAATTTCTAGAGCTACTTTAAAATTGCCTTTAAAGCCCCATATATTCATTCTTATGAGTAAGTATATTTTCAAGTATACCTCTTCAAGTACATGCTAAAATATACCTACCAACCTTGAGAATAAACACTACAAATATATGCAACTTCTTATCAAAAGCAGCAATTTAGTGTCATGCAGACTTATTTAGAGCTAAAAATAAGAGGAGTAAAATGCACAGGCTCTGTAGCAGTTCAAACTCTGGGATATTCAATTACTTGGTGGCAGCTGATCATTAGATTAGATATATCCTAGCACATCACAGAGGGTGAAAAAGTTCCTCTAGAGACAAAGGTGCTTTAGAGCAATTTCACTTCTTATTATGTTTCCTGTAAGATTTTGTTTGTGTCTGATTTAAAATAGGATGAAATCTGCTAGAGAAAAAAAAGATTAACATCATCTTATTATCTAGTATGAAATGGGCCTGGGCTCAGGCTGATGTGATGAAAACTATTTATAGAAATTCTTTCTCTTTTATTTGAGAGGGGAGGATTGTCACTGGATAGATAATATGGGATGTATTAATTTAGCTTGTGTACCATAACATAACATCAGCTAATATCTATAATACAAATGTTTACTTTATTGTTATATACCTAAAGAACATTCTGATGTTTGTTCATTCTTGGATTGTGACCTTTGTAAATTCTTTAAATGAAATGTTAGGGCCTGCAACAAATATTGTCCAAGTTTAACCGAATTATGAATGATAAAGATGTTTCTTGTCCTCATTTCATCCTTAGCCTTAGAAATGAATAAACTTGTAAAAGTATTTTTCACACACAGTGAAACTAATTCAGGTTGTGTCCTTGTTGACTTAGTTTTACACATTGTACATTTGAAAAAATATATTCTGACCTTTTTTATGCCAATTAATTTATGTGGAATTTATGTGACAAAGTTAAGAATTAGTATACTCTTATATGTGCTGTTAATGTTTGTTTTTGAATGGAAAGGGGTCTTATTACTCTGGAAAACTGTTTAAAAGCTAGAAAAATAGACAAAATTTGTGGTACTCAGTAATATGCAACTTAATTCTTGTTTTCCATTTTCCCTTTAACGTGTAGTCAGTGGAAAAGTATTTTTCTCTTGCTGTTGAAAACAATCTCAGTCTTTGACTTCAAAGTTTTAAAAATAACTTTTAGATAGTAAAATGTTCTGTGGTCATATTAAAGTAACAGAATCTTAATTAAGAAATTAGAGGGTGGGAGAGAGACGCAAGAGGGATGAGATATGGGAACATATGTATATATATATAACTGGTTCATTTTGTTGTGAAGCAGAAACACACCATTGTATAGCAATTATACTTCAATAAAAAAATAAAAATAAAAATAAAGAAATTAGAATGGCCAATCCTTTATGCTACTCAAATTGTTTGCAATAACCAGTTTTTCACTGCATTAAAAATACCTTCAAAATGTCAGTGGCTGGCAGGGAGAGTGTTTTTTTCTTACTCTGAGATTTGTGGAGTATACGTCTTCTGAACTCCCCTGGGTTCTGCTGGTCTAAGCTGTATATTAGGTTTCAGTTCAGTTCACATCTTTCTCACCTGTCTTCATCATTCTTCAACCAGTTACTACCCAATGCATTTTCTTCTCATGGTAAACAGAAGTGCAAGAGATCAAAACCAATCCTGAAAGCACATTATTTAAAACCTCTGTTCCAGTCATACTCACTAACATTCCATCAGCCACAGAAACTCACATGGCCAAGTTCAACATCAGCAAGGTGAGAAATTACACTCCTCTTACAATGAGGTAGGTAATGAAACAGTGGCAGAGAGGGAACAAAGAAATGTTGGAAAACAACGTAATCTACCACAATGTCAAATGTGATTTAGCAGAAGTTCCTCTCCCATCCTTCAGCCTGGGCCACAGTAAGCTATCAATTTGCAGTGGGGTTGTAGGTATGGTCGTTCTGTTCTAATCTTCCTCCCACTCAACCCCACCCATCTCTAATAACCAAACTAATTCATTTGTAGCTAGAGAGTAGAGATGTTATGAGAAGAGAGACAGTTAAGGGAAGAGATCAGTTACATTTCCTACCTGAATGGTTATTGGCTTCTTGCTGTGTGTGCCTGGCTGATGTTTAAATGGAGGTACTTTATTGTGGGATCTGTCCTTGGTACTAAACATTCTGATGGTACTCTCCAGGTGAAACTTTCACAACATAAGCAATACTTTCAGTTGATGGCTTCACTATTCATTCCTGTTTCTTGTGTGTGTATGTGTGTGTGTGTGTAGCTCCCTCGTCATAGTTTCTAGAATCCTGGCACACTTTTTAGTTATTTCTCTCCAGTAGGACTTAAAAGAGCTCGAGGCTCACTCTCCCATGTGGCTTATATTTGTTCCAAGGAAGCACTCATGCATATATATATTTTTTTTTTCTTGCGTTATGCGGGCCTCTCACTGCTGCGGCCTCTCCCATCTGCGGAGCACAGGCTCCGGACGCGCAGGCTCAGTGGCCACGGCCCACGGGCCCAGCCGCTCCGCGGCACGCGGGATCCTCCCGAAACGGGGCACGAACCCGCGTCCCCTGCATCGGCAGGCGGACTCCCAAGCACTGCGCCACGAGGGAAGCCCCCATATTTTGACATATCAGTGAAAAGTAGTCCAATTATTCCCTAGAAGCACTCAGTTACCTGTTGCTCCCCTGCCCAAGAAGCTCTCTAACCAATCTCTCTCACCCGCTTTTTATTCTTTCCACACTGCAGAGGACATACTCCAAACTTTTGGTAAAAAGTCTTAGAAAATTTGCCTGTCTGTAATTGTTTTGAAAGAAGTAGTGTCCCTCTTCCACCCTTTTCCAAAAGATGTGGGAGGGTAATGGGAATCATGGAGGGCAGCAATTTTCTTTGAAAAAGCCTATTGACAGCTCATTTCTTTTTTATTTTATAGTACATTTTTTATTGACATGTAGTTGACACACAATATTATGTTAGTTTCAGGTGTACTACATAATGATTTGACATTTGCATACAGTATGAAATGATCACCACGGTAAGTCTAGTAACCATCTGACCCATATAAAGTTATTACAATATTATTGACCATATTCCTTATGCTGTATATTACATGCTCATGGCATTAATTATATAACTAGAGATTTTCATCTCTTAATCGCCTGAACCTATTTCATCCATCCCCTACCTCCCTCCCTCCTTTCTGGAAACCACCCATTTGTTCTCTGTATCTATGAGTCTGTTTTCATTGTATTTTGTATGGTTGGTTGTTTTTTAGATTGCACATATAAGTGAGATCATGTGGCATTTGTCTTTCTCTGTCTGACTTATTCCACTTTGCATATTTGCTCTAGATCCACTCATGTTGTTGCTAATGGCAATATTTCATTTGTGAAGGCTGAATAATATTCCACTATGTATTACATATATTATGTTTTCTTTATGCATTCATCTATCAACAGACACTTAGGTTGCTTCCCTATCTTGGCTATTGTAAATAATGCTGCAGTGAACATAGGGGTGCATATATCTTTTCAAATTAGTGGTTTTGCTTTGAGTAAATATACAGAAGTAAAATTATGGGATCAAATAACAGTAGTTATATTTTTAATTTTCTGAGAAACCTCCATACTGTTTCCGATAATGGCTGCACCAATTTACAATCCCACCAACAGTGCACAAGTGTTTTTTTTCCTCCACATCCTTGCCAACTCTTGTTATTTGTTGTCTTTTTGATCATAGCTATTCTGACAGTTGTGAGGTGATTTGCACTTCCCTGATGATTAGTGATGTTAAGCATTTTTTCATGTGCCTACTGGCCATTTGTATGTCGTCTCTGGAAAAATGTCTTTTCAGGTCCTCAGCTTTTAAAAAAATCAGGTTGGGTTTTTTTGATGCTGAGTTATATGAGTTCTCTCTATATATATTTTTGGATATTAACCTTTTATTGGATATATCATTTATAAATATCTTCTTCCTTTTAATAGGTGGCCTTTTCATTTTGTTGACAGTTTCCTTTGCTGTGCATGAGCTCTTTTCTTTGATGTAGTCCCATTTGTTTATTTTTGCTTTTTTTCCCTCGCCTGAGACAACATATCCCCCCAAATATTGCTAAGACCAGTGTCAAAGAGCATCTTGCCTATGTTTTCTTCTAGGAGTTTTATGGATTCAAGTCTTACACTTAAATCTTTAACCCATGTTGAATTTATTTTTTATATGGTGTGAGAAAGTAGTCCAGTTTGGTTCTATTTTATGTAGCTGTCCAGTTTCCCCAACACCATTTACTGAAGAGGCTGTTTTTTCCCCGTTGTATACTCTTGCCTCCTTTGTTGTGCATATAATTGCATGGGTTTACTTCTGAGCTCTCTATTCTGTTCCATTGATCTCTGTGTCTTTTTTGCCAGTACCATACTGTTTTGACTACTGTAGCTTTGTAGTATAGTTTGAAATCAGGGAGCATGATACCTTCAGCTTTGTTCTTCTTTCTTAAGATTGTTTTGACTATTTGAGGTCTTTTGTGTTTCCATACACATTTTAGAATATTTGTTCTAGTTCTGTGAAAAATGCTCTTGGTATTTTGATAGGGATTGCACTGAACCTGTAGATTGCCTTGGGTAGTACAGTTATGTTAACAATATTAATTCTCCCAATCCATGAGCAAGGTATGTTTTTCCATTTGTTTATCTTCAATTTTTTTCATCAGTGTCAGTCTCCTAAGTTAGATTTTTTCCTGGTTATTTTATTCTTTTTCATGCGATGGTAAATGAGATTCTTAATTTCCCTTCCTGTTAGTTTGTTGTTAGTGTATAGAAACACAACAGATTGCTATATATTAATGCTGTATCCCGAAGCTTTAGTGAATTTATTTCTTAGTTCCAATAGCTTTTTGGCGGTGTCTATAGGATATTCCATGTATTGTATCATGTCATCTGCAAATATTGACAGTGTTACTTCTTCCTTTCCAATCTGGATCCCTTTTATTTCCTTCTCTTGTTTTATTTCAATGGCTAGAACTTCCAGTACTGTGTTGAATAAAAGTGGCAAGGGTGCATACCTTTGTTTTGTTTCTAATCTTAGAGAAAATGCTTTTGACTTTTCCCTGTTGAGTATGATGTGGCTGAGGTTTGTTATATTTAGCCTTTATTATGTTGAGGTATGTTTCCTCCATACCCACTTGGTTGAGAGTTTTTAACATAAACAGTTGCTGAATTTGTCCAAAGCTTTTTCTGCATCTGTTGAGATGATCATATGATTTTATTCTTTAATTTAGTAATGTGGTTTATCAAGTTAACTGATTTGCAGATATTGAAACATCCTTGCGTCCCTGGGATAAATCCCACTTAATCATGGTATATGATCATTTTAATATACTGTTGAATACAGTTTTCTAATATTTTAGTGAGGATTTGCATCTACGTTCTCAGTGATATTGACCTGTAAGTTTCTTTTCTTGTTTTGTCTTTGTCTGGTTTTTGGTATCAGGGTGATGTTGACCTCATAATTTGAGTTCAGAAGTGCTCCATCTTCTTCAATTTTTTGTAATAGTTTGAGAAGGATAGGTGTTAAATCTTCTTTAAATGTTTGGAAGAATTGACTTGAGAAACCGTCTGCTCCTAGACTTTTGTTTGTTGACAGTTTTTTAAAATTACTGATTCAGTTTCATTATTTGTAATTGGTCTGTTCATATTTTATATTTCTTCCTGATTCAGTCTTGGTCGTCCAGTTTTTTGGGCATATAATTGTTGGTGGTAATCGCTTATGATCCTTTGTATTTCTGTGGTGTCAGTTGTAACTTCTCTTCCATTTCTGATTTTACATTTGGGCTCCCTCTTATTTCTTGATGAGTCTGGCTAAAGGTTTGTCAATTTTGTTTATCTTTTCAAAGAATCAACTCTTACTTTTATTGATCATTTCATTTTTTGTTATTTCATTTTTTGTCATTTTTTTCTTATTTTCCACTAACTTTGGATTTTCTTTGTTCTTCTTTTTCTAGTTAAAGTATGTTATGTATTGGAGATTTTTCTTATTTCCTGAGGTAGTCTTGTATCACTATAAACTATCCTCTTAGAATATATATCTGCATCTGAGATACATCTGCATCTATTTCTGCTTGTTTCTCCACTCTACATTTTTTTTTTAAAAATTATTATTTAATTTATTTTTGGCTGCATCGGGTCTTAGTTGTGGCAGACAGGATCTTCACTGAGGAGGTATGTGGGATCTTTTTTTTTTTTTTTTTTTTTTTGCAGTACATGGGCCTATCACTGTCATGGCCTCTCCCGTTGTGGAGCACAGGCTCTGGACGTGCAGGCTCCGGACGCGCAGGCTCAGTGGCCATGGCTCACAGGCCCAGCTGCTCTGTGGCATGTGGGATCTTCCCGGACTGGGGCATGAACCCGTGTCCCCTGCAGCGGCAGGCAGACTCTCAACCACTGCACCACCAGGGAAGCCCTGCAGGATCTTTTGTTGTGGCATGCGGGCTCTTCATTGTGGCACGGGCTTCTCCCTAGTTGTGACATGTGGGTTTTCTGTCTCTAGTTGTGGCATGTAGGCTCCAGAGTGTGTGGGCTCTGTAGTTTGTGGCACGTGGGCTGTAGTTGAGGCGTGCGAGCTCAGTAGTTGTGGTGTGTGGGCTTAGTTGCCCTGTGGCATGTGGGATCTTAGTTCCCTGACCAGGGATGGAACCCATATCCCTTGCATTAAAAGGTGGATTCTTTACCACTGGACCACCAGGGAAGTCATTCCACCCAAAATTGTTAAATCCTAGACTTTATGGTTTTCATCCAACAATGCAATAACATGAATGTCTTTGCAAAACCTAACAATGACTCTAAGTTCCCTATACTGTGTTACTATTGATCCTTAAGAGACTTTAAGAGACTTAAAGATCCTGTGAAAACTTATAAATGTTTTCAGAAATTTAAGCAGTACCATTTCTACTATAACTCTTTTCGGTTCAATATTTATTTTGTTCTCTAATTCCCTCTTAAGTATGCTAAGCTTTTAGTAGGTAAATGGCTAAAAGGCATATTTTTTTTCAGAAAAGAATGTGTCATTATAGTTGTTCTCTACACCTGTGTCTCTGTTTCTGCTTTGCAAATAAGATCATCGATACCATTTTCCTAGATTCCACATATATGCGTTAATACATGATATTTGTTTTTCTCTTTCTGACTTACTTCACTCCGTATGATGTATGGATACCAAGGGGGAAAGCAGGGTGGGTGGGATGAATTGGGAGATTGGGATGGACATATATATACTACTGATACTGGGTATGAAGTAGATAACTAATGAGAAACTACTCTATAGCTCAGGGAACTGTACTCAATGCTTTGTGGTGACCTATATGGGAAGGAAATCCAAAAAAAAAGAGAGGATATATGTATAGCTGATTCACTTTGCTGTACAGTAGAAACTAACACAACATTGTAAAGCAACTATACTCCAATAAAAATTACTTTAAAAAATTAAAAATTGCAATTAATTCTCCTGTAAAAAAAAAAGAATGCAGAAATTATTAAATAGTAAAATGTTTAATCTCACAATTTAAAAAATACAAATTGAGATAAAAGATATTTTTTGTCAGATAACATTTAAAATATATATATATATTTTATAAGGGTAGTAAAAGATGGTCACATACTGTTGAGACAGAAACTTTTAAGCAGTTGCTCCTTCCTGGAAGAACTTAAATCACAGTACCTTGCATTTTGACTACTTTAAGATTAGCCCTGCTGCTTTGCCTTCTTATTTGCATGCCTAATAGCTAAAGCACTGCGGTTTCAGTCTAATGGTTTTAATAGTATTTTTACCTCACCGTGAAACTGGCTTCCATCAAGCATCAAAAATTTTATTAAGGCTAACCCAACTATTCTATATATCTACATGTGCTTAAAAAAAAAAACCGACAAAACAGCAACCAATGAACAAACCAACCAATAACAACAACAGAAAACTACATTTTCATTTGCAGTGTTTCCATTAATTATATAAGACCCTAAGTAATTGACCCAGAGATGGGTTTACAATTAGAATAAGTTCACAGCTTGTGTATGGAAGGGTTTGAAATGAGATAAAATTGAGTAAGATAGAATTGTGGTATGTTACCTGAAAAAGATGCGTGCCAAGTCAAAAAGAACTGATTTGACTGTTAGTAATGTAGGAGTCCACTCTTTTTTCTGGCTTCTTTTAATTTTGTCCTCAGATTTAGCTGGTCTTTTAGCCTCCCATTGATGCTACAAGATTTTTCTAATAAACCCCTTTTTCTTATGGCAGCCAGAGTCAGCTGTGTGCTTCCATAGAGGTATTGTGTGAGATTTGCAGATGGTGAAACTGAAACTCAGGAAATCACGTGATCTTACAGTCATACAGTTAATAAGGGGAAAGTTTAAAAACTGGGATTCTACTCTCAAATGACTTTCTACTTTTGATAAAGATTTAATCCTCAGCCATACAATAGAGTTGAACTCTGAAGTACTTTCTACTTCTAAGAATATATGATTTTCTCAGTGTATATTTCCTTAATAGAAAAGTTAAACTGAATTTAAACAAGTGTATTATGACTATGTAATAATCTTCAATCTATCAAGTACTTATTTTAGAATCTATGATCAGCCCAACCTATTCTTAATATACCTCCATATATCTCTGTATATCTATATTTATATCTATATCTATGTATAATACCTGCTCATTTTTATGTAAAACATACTTTAGGTGCATTATTTTAAAACTTTTTTCTGTTTGATTTTGTTCAATTCCTGCATAATCAAAACTTGATTTTCATGCTTTGCAAAGTAGCTCATGTGTTATGTAATTCCATTTCAGAACATTATTCACCATCATGTGATATAATCTGTGGAGTGATTTTATGAGGACAGCTCTCTGCTTGAATCTACATGGTTGCCTTGTAATGAAAAATGCTGCTACTTTTCCTCTTGAATTTTACAGGTCACATCTTCTCTCTGCACAATAATTCCTGGGCACACTAAAAAGAAACACTCACACATACAAAGTAGCATAGCTTAGGCTGCTTTGAATTCATGATTTAATTGAAGATGCTGTGCTCTAAGAAATGTATTTGTATACATTGTTATTAAGATTTGAGTTTTGGAATAATTTGCCAACTCATCTCAGACAGGATCCTATTATTGATTTTGCAAATGGTTCTGATAAAAAAATGTTGGATTTATAAAAAATGTTTTCTTGGTGGGGTTCTATGTACGTTCTTATGTATAAAAAGAACACATAATTTCAAGAGAAACCAGCAAATCATTTGAGGTGAAGTGATTTTTTTCTCTGAGTAGGAAATTACAAAGTTCAGAAAACAACATATTTTGTCAGAGGCCTTGAAAATGATGGTTGGCTTTAAAAATGTTGAGATGGTAATGTACATTGACCTAAAATTGCGGTGGAATTAAAGGAAAAGATTTCACATCCTAATGTGGTGAATTAATAAGTAGGAGAGGTGGTGGACTTCCCTGGTGGTGCAATGGTTAAGAATCTGCCTGCCAATGTGCAGGGGACACAGGTTTGATCCGTGGTCTGGGAAGATTCCACATGCTGTGGAGCAACTAAGCCCACGTGCCACAATTACTGAGCCTGTGCTCTAGAGGTTGTGAGCCACAACTACTGAGCCCATGGGTCATAACTACTGAAGCCCACGTGCCTAGAGAGCCCGTGCTCCACAGCAAGAGAAGCCACCACAATGAGAAGCCTATGCACCCCAATGAAGGGTAGCCCCTGCTCACTGCAGCTAGAGAAAGCCCACGTGCAACAAAAAAGACCCAATGCAGCCCCCCCAAAAAAACTTAGAAAAGAAAAAAATCATATCTATACATAGAAACTACTCTAACTAAAACTTACTTAAAAAAAAATTAGAAGAGGTGTATTAGACTATAAAATGTATTATTTTGCTTAAGATTGAATTTACTGGCACCATCATCCCACCATTGGTGAAGGATTTACTTTTTTGCATAGGAATCATGATAACAAATTATTACATCTAATGTGTTATATAAAATATCCTCGTGGTTGAATATTCGTAATTCACTTTATATATTTCTGGAAGTAGAGATCACAGTGCAAAGACAACTAAATTCTATCCATTGACAGTCTAATTACTAAAGCATACACATACATATGCACACACATACATGCATGCACAAACCAGACTCAGAATTCAAATGGAGAGAAACCCATATAAGATATCATTGTATTTTTAAAAAAATCACAGGAAACAAAGAATAAAGCAGACAATTGTATAGAACGATATATATATATATATATATATATATATATACATAATTATATGTACATGTATATAGTCATGGTAGGATAACATAAATACTTGAGATAAATAAGCAGGTCCGTCAAATATCAGAAATAAAGTATGACTGAGGAACCAAAAGAGGGACTGAATGAAGAATGAGCATTAAACAGACATTACCAGATATCCTGTGCTAAAATACCATATCTTAAATGATGTGTTAAGTTTTTATAATTAGAGTGTTTGGTAGTTGCAGATTAGGGTTGCTATGGGAGCTAGAGTAATATAGATTGAACCTTGTTCTTACACTACCGACTAGCCACGTCATCCTCGAAAAGTCACTTATATGAACTTCAGTTTCCTCATCTGGAAAATGAGGCAATGTAAGTGGATAATGTCTTAAATTCCTTTAATCCTAAATTGCAATAATTATTCTGTAGCTAGGTTGTGTACTGTCTTTATTTCCTATCTCTAGAATGAAATTTTTCTCATTTTCATTGTTGAAATCATACTGATTCTTAAGTAGCTATGTACTTAAGCATGTTCATTACAAAGGTATCTATTTTAAGGAATAACTGAAAGGAAATTAAATAACAATTTAAAAAAGATAGCTAAATTTTGGTTAATCAACTCTGGAATATTATGCAGTCATTAAACTGAAAATTGTAAGTAAAATTTTTTAAAACTTTATGGCTATTAATAAGTAGAAGAAAAAGCTGACTGTATTATATATCCCAATTGCAACTGTACAAATAGTATGAATGCATAAACAGAGATTAGAAGGAAAAGGAACCATATATTTAATTTTCTGAAGTGTTAGGATTATGGGTGATTTTTACATTTCCTTTGATATTCATTATTATGATTCAATATTACTTATGTAATAACACTGGTGATGATAATTTTAAGATATTATCCATATTTTACGACCTAGCTTAAATGCCTCCTCCTGAATAAAAATGAATTTCCCCAAATATTTCTATTCATACTGTTTTATAGCATTTATTAATTTAAACTTTATTATATTGTTTTTTATATCAATATCCCTTAATAGAATATAAACTTGGAGGGAAAGAACATATTGTCAACTTCTATATTTCTCCATAATACATAACTCTATGCCTTATCGACATTATGTGCTAAGTTTATTCAGTTTAGTTAGCTTGGCCGTACATCATAGAAAGAAGCAGAGTTGCAATTAATTAATCTACTCAATATGTATTTATTGAGACTCTGGTTCTACTTGAGCTGGGGATACCACAGTAAAAATATAAACAAAGTTTATATAAAACAGTATAACACAACCTCTCACTGTGTTACATCTAACATTGGGAAGTCTTTGTGGCTGTAGAAGGATAAAGAACAGAGAGGTAGTACATAAGATTTGAAGAGACAGGCAAGGGAGCATACAAAGCCTTTGAGGTACTTGGTAAGGAGTCTGGGTTTTTATTCTAAATAACATGGGGGGGCACTGGAGGAATAACATTTTTATTCTAAATAACATGGGAGGACACTATTTTATTCTAAATAGCAGGGAGGTGACATGAACTTACTGAAATTTTTAAAAAAGTTAATTTGTTTGCTACTTTGAGCTATGCTTAAAGAGGACAGGATTGGAAAATAGAAGACCAGTTAAGGTCACGAGGGATTTTAATTGAAGATGGTGGCATAAATTTTGATGGAAAGTATATCAGAGATGGTAGGATAAGTCAGGTCTCTTCCAATTTTAGGTTGTATACATTGCTAATCTTGGTCACTCAGAGCCTTCATATCCAGTTAAGGTCCTAAACTAGCCTGGCTGCTGTCTGTTTGTTAAATTAATCTTGACAAATTGCTAGATTTCTGCTAAATCCTTATATAAAAGAAATCTTAGTATGTCCAGAATTGGCTTGTTTCTTCATGTTTTTCTTTATTTTTTTCCAGATAAGACATATATTTACCACTTTTAATTTTGTATTTACTAGTTCTTAGGGAAACCATATGTATAGTACATTAATTGTTTCAATTTGCAAAAGAGAAACTGAATCAAAGAATTTAATTCAAACAGCATGAAAAGAGAAGGCAGAAGTGAAATGAATAAATATCTATTTTTCATCTACAATAAGACAGTTATAAATTTATCATCTCATTTAATCCACACAAAAGTCCTGTGAGGTAATGTTTTCCTCAATTCACAGATGAAAAACAGTAGTTTAACTGATATTTTCAATAATGCTCAGCTATTAAATTTTATACTCAGTTTAATTTTTAAACTCTAACCTGCCATCAGAGCTACTTATTACGAATTCATCACCAAATCTGGATTTATTTAAAAAATTTTTATATATTAAGTTTCAGTCTTTGCACCTTTTACAAACAAAATGCAGCTTCTTGGTTGAGGACTCAAGTAGTGATTCTTTGGTTTCCTGTGAATTTGTAGGATTGAAATATTGCAGTACCCAAGCCAAAACCATTCCAAATCACAGAAG
>NW_006794406.1:205961-207623 GCF_000442215.2 Lipotes vexillifer | reverse complement strand
GGAATGTAAACTGTTACTTATATTTTTATGCATGTTTTGTGGTTTGTGTGTATATGCCTATAGAGAGATATATTCAGTTACATTCTATGTTAACTATTGAACTTTCAAACTGTAGGTTTTTTATATATATGTTTATTGGAGTATAATTGCTTTACAATGTTGTGTTAGTTTCTGCTGTACAACAAAGTGAATCAGCTATATGTATACATATATCCCCATATCCCCTCCCTCTTGAGCCTCCCTCCCACCCTCCCTATCTCACCCCTCTAGGTCTTCACAAAGCATGGAGCTGATCTCCCTGTGATATGCAACAGCTTCCCACTAGCCATCCATTTTACATTTGGTAGTGTATAGTTGTCAGTGCTATTCTCTCACTTCGTCCCAGCTTCCCCTCCCTCCCACCCCGTGTCCTCAAGTCTGTTCTCTACATCTGCGTCTTGACGTCTGCATCTTAAACTGTAGTTTAGTTGATGATTTTGTGTTTGTTTTGACTGTTGGCATATTGGGTCAGCATAAATACAAAAATTGACGTATGGAATAAATGGCTTCTCAGTTCTCCTATGTTTGAATCATTATAAATTATACATGATGGCTATTAGCAAAATTGTTAATAAAGTCTTCAAATTCAGTGTACCTTTTTGGGCTTTCAGATTAGACATCCTCTTTGAATCTGTAAGGATTGAAAAACATGTAGGAGTTCATGCTCAGGTTTATTTATTCCAAAATGTATTTGAAAGTACACAGATTAGAGAAAATCCATTTGGTAAGTGTACCTTAATTCTCCATTTCCCAGCCATATTGACTAATTTTTTCTCTCAGGCTTTTTGTCATTGACTCTTTCCTAAAACATAGGTATTGACAAATGCTGCCAATTTTCCAGTTTTCCAATTTGCACAGAATCAAATTAGAAGACCCATAAAAACTCTCCAAGGTATAATTGAAACTTTGGAATTCATGAAATGAAATTCTGACGTCTCTGTAAATCTAGTGTACATGCAGGTTGCCTTTCACTGACTTTTGAAGTGAGTCTAGGCATTGTTCACATGATACAGTGCTGTTAATAGGGCAATAGGGTTTCAAGACAAACAGATTAATGAATCAGATATCATCCTGTTTGTCCTCTATGTAGAAATTTTATGTAGGAATAATAAAATACTATTCCCATTAAAATATTGTCAATTTATCAACACTTGAAATCAAGCAAATCTTTCCTTCCTTTAAAGATTTAATGGCCCAGAAATATATAAAATCACAATTGTTCAATAATATGTGGCATTTTAATTCTATTTTATGAGAAGGGTCTGATATATTTTATATATATATAAATATAAAAATATATATAAAAATATAAATTATATATATATATATATATATATATATATATAAACTCTTAACCCCCAGTACTTCAGAATGAGACCTTATTTGGAAAGAATTGTTGCAGATGCAATTAGTTAAGTAAGATGCTGACATCCTGGAGCGGGGAGGACTCCTTATCCGTTACCACTGTTGCCCTTGTAAGAAGACAGCTATGTGCAGACACAGAGATACAGGGAGAACGCCATGTGATAACAAATGTTATCCAACAGAGGTTGGAGTTATGCAGCTGTAAGCTAAAGATCATGTATGATTGTCAGCAAACCATTAGATGCTTAGAAGAGGCAA
>NW_006794406.1:150808-205951 GCF_000442215.2 Lipotes vexillifer | reverse complement strand
TCCCTACAGGTTTCAGAAGGAGCAATGGCCCTGCTAACATCTTGATTTCAGACTTCTAGCTCCAGAACTGTGAAACAACAAATTTCTGTTGTTTTAAGTAACTTAGTTTTTGATACTTTGTTATAGCAGCCCTAGGAAACTAATACAGCCCCTTCAACTACAACTTAGGAAACTTGTTTCTGTTTTTTTCTAATAGTGTGTTAAGTATAAATCCTAGAGTAAAGTATAATTTATGAAAATTCTTTTATAATTTAGTTTCAAATGGTTAAGGGATAATTCCCTTTCTAAAAGTGAAAATTTAAAAGCTGGAAATGATGAATCAGAGCAACAGCATAAAATTTGAAATTAGCATTTTTGCTTCCGTGTATGTGTGTGTGTGCACATGTGTGTTTATGTTCCATGAAATATGAAAGAGAAATATATAAATTAAATGTATTGTTAGCACATCAAATTTCATTGCATAATGGACATTGCTTGCAATAATTTTCATTTATCAAGTAAAACCCAGTGATTATAAAATCAGTCATTTGGAAAACAGCATACGCAGGAACAGGAAAATAAAGGAACCAACAATGAAAATCATTTAAAATTGTTCTCATTCAGAACTGCATGTGTTTTTCAAAACACTGCTCTTGTTTCTGAGAAACTAATTACAAAGTATATCAGAGTATATATATTTAACTGCAAGTTCTACTCCTCCTAGCAGAAAGTTGCTGCTAGGCACATCAGATAGTGGGGGAAAAAAAATAATTACCGGCACCAATGGTATGGTTCCTTTATTGGAGCCAAAATTACAGGATAGGTAATTTCTAATGAATGTGACGGCATGCAGGGTGCAAGTGGCCACGTATTTATACAATTATATACACACACACCCCTGTTGTCTGTTTTCTCTGTTAAGCACATGGATCTTAACAAGAGAATGATGTACATCAATATTGCCATATTGCCTTAAAAAGCTTTGTGTCATAAATTTTGGTAATTAAAATAGTTTAGTGATAACATTGTTATATTAATTAAAAATTATAGATCCCAATTTTCTCCCATCCCCTCAGAACTTATAACCAGAAAATTTCATATTGATAAACTGTGTAATCAAAAATTGTTATTGATAGGAACAAATTGCAAAATAGAAGTGAATATTGTTATGTTACATTTAAAATTGTAGTCTTAATATTCTGGGTTGCATGCCAATATTATGAACAGGCTTTACAAATAACTTTAAAAATAAAAGATAAATTTATTATTCATTCATTCAATACCAGGCACTGAAGATAGATTTTATATTATCACACTTTTTTGATACATGAAGTTCAATGTTACTTTCCTTTTCAATGTTACCTTTAAAGTTTATTTCAAAGGTGTAAATATGTATTGCTAAAATGTCATCTACCTTTCAGGTACATGCAATTACACCAGGCTTTTCTCTAAAATACCTGTAGACAGAAAAAAGAATTTAAAAATTGCACATTACTGAAAACTAAGACCACCATTTAACCCTACATTTTATTGAAAATATCTCTCTACTCTTATGTCAGTGGTGCCACATTAAAAGAACAAAACAACAAGCAAACAACTACCAGGCTTCAGTTTATATAATCTGGGTACCAGTCATGAAATGGATATAACCTGTTAAAAATGTGTCCTCTGTCCCCTAAAAGTTGGAAAATCCTAAGGTTAGTCATACTCTAAAAGCCTTCCAATGATGATTGAAAGTAAGGGAATGTGTTTAGGGAACAGGAAAATCCAAGGAGAGTACAAGAATATTATAGGGATGATTAAACTTTTTCTAATAGTATGTAAACATCAGTGCTCTTTCTGGCATTGGTCTTGCACTACCAAGCTATTCTCTTTCTAATATTTTACACAACACAATTCACAGTGCAAACACGTGGTAGAGAAACATTATATGAAATTAAAAGTTAATAGAAGAAATATATTTAAAACTCAGAATTATATAGAAAAGTGTCTGCCTAGGAGAGAAAAAATTTATCTTACTTTTGGAACAAAATTGTCTATATTGAAGGTGTACAACATGATCATTTGATATATACACAGTGAAATGATTACTACAGTCAAGCTAAGTAACATCTCAGAAAGTTACCATTTTGATTGTGAGCTGAGCGCACCTGAAATCTACTCTCTTAGCATATATTGAGACCATTGGTAAAGACCATTCTATTCTCTACATTTATGAGTTTGAATTTTTTTAATATATTCTAAATATAGGTGATATTATGCAGTATTTTTCTCCCTCTTTCTGGCTTATTTCACTTGCATAATGTCCTCTAGGTTTATGTGTGTTGTTGCAAATGGCAGGATTTCATGGCAGAATAATATTTTACTGTTTATATATGTATACATATATATATCACATTTTCTTTAATATGTCACATTTTCTTTATCCATTCATTGATCAATGGACACTTAGGTTGTTTCCATAATTTGGCTATTGAAAATAGACTGCAGTGAACATGGGAGTGCTAATATCTCTTCAAGATAATGATTTCATTTCCTTTGGATAAATACCAAGAAGTAGAATTGCTGGATCCTATGTTAACCCTATTTTTAACTTATTGAGGAACTTCCATACTGTTTTCCATAGTTGCTATACCAGTTTACATTCCCACCAAAGATGTACAAGTGTTTTGATTAATATAACTTTGTAGTATATTTTTAAATCAGGTAGTGTGCTGTCTCCAACTTTGTGTGTGTGTGTGTTTTCTTCTCAAGGTTGCTTTGGTTATTTGTGATCTTTTAAGATTCCACTAGAATTTAATAGCTGTTCTATTTCTGTGAAAAATGCCATTTGAATTTTGATAGGGATTGCATCAAATCTGTATATTGCTTTGAGTGATATGGTCATTTTAACAATATTAATTAGTATAATCCATGAACACAGAATATCTTTCAATTTATTTGCATCTTCAATATCTTTCATTAATATTTTATAGTTTTCAGTACACAGGTCTTTCACCTCCTTGGTTAAATTTATTTCTAGGTATTTTATTCTTTTTGATGTAATTGTAAATGAGATTGTT
This sequence comes from Lipotes vexillifer, assembly GCF_000442215.2. Taxonomy (NCBI): domain Eukaryota; kingdom Metazoa; phylum Chordata; class Mammalia; order Artiodactyla; family Lipotidae; genus Lipotes; species Lipotes vexillifer. The sequence continues at coordinate 202,910 of NW_006794406.1, read as the reverse complement.
TTCTTCAGTTCTCTTTCTGATAGTTTATTATTAGCGTATAGAAATACATCTGATTTTCGTGTATTGATTTTGTAACCTGCAACTTTACTGAATATATTTATTGGTACTAAGAGTCTTTTGATAGAGTCTTTAGGGTTTTCTATGAATAATATTATGTCATCTGCAAGTAGTGACAGTTTCACTTCTTCATTTCCAATTTGGATGCCTTTTGTTTGTTTTTCTTGCCTATATGCTCTGGCTAGGACTTTCAATACTATGTTGAATAAAAGTTGTGAGAGTGGGCATCCTTGTCTTGTGCCTGATCTTAAAGGAAAAGCTTTCAGGTTTTCATTATTGAGCATGCTGTTAGCTGTGGGCTTGTCATATATAGCCTTTCTTATGTTGAGGTACATTCCCTCTACACCCATTTTATTGACAGTTTTTCATCATAATGGATATCGAATTTTGTCAAATGCTTTTTTGTTTGCATCTACTGAGATGATCATATAATTTCTATCCTTCACTTCTTATTTTTTAATTTCTTTTTTAACATCTTTATTGGAGTATAATTGCTTTACAATGGTGTGTTAGTTTCTGCTGCATAACAAAGTGAATCAGCTATACATATACATATATCCCCATATCTCCTCCCTCTTGCATCTCCCTCCCACCCTCCCTATCCCAACCTTCTAGGTGGTCACAGAGTTAGTATCCCTGTGCTATGTGGCTGCTTCCCACTAGCTATCTATTTTACATTTGGTAGTGTATATATGTCCATGCCACTCTCTCAGTTCATCCCAGCTTACCCTTCCCCCTCTCCATGTCCTCAAGTCCAACATCACTAATCATTAGAGAAATGCAAATCAAAACTACAGTGAGGTGTCACCTCACACCAGTCAGAATGGCCATCATCAAAAATTCTACAAACAATAAATGCTGCAGAGGGTGTGGAGAAAAGGGAACCCTCTTGCACTGCTAGTGGGAATGTAAATTGATACAGCCACTATGGAGAACAGTATGGAGGTTCCTTAAAAAACTACAAATAGAACTACCATACGACACAGCAATCCCACTACTGGGCATATACCTTGAGAAAACCATAATTCGAAAAGAGTCATGTACCACAATGTTTATTGCAGCTCTATTTACAACAGCCAGGATATGGAAGCAACCGAAGTGTCCATCGATAGATGAATGGATAAAGAAGATGTGGCACATATATACAATGGAATATTACTCAGCTATAAAAAGAGATGAAATTGAGTTATTTGTAGTGAGGTGAATGGACCTAGAGTCTGTCATACAGAGTGAAGTAAGTCAGAAAGAGAAAAATACCATATGCTAACACATATATATGGAATCTATACTTCATTTTTTAAATGTAGTGTATCGCATTGATTGATTTGTGGAAGTTGAACGATCCCTGCATCCCTGAAATAAAACCCACTTGTTTATGATGTATAAACATTTTAATGTATTGTTAAATTCAGTTTACTAATATTTTGTTGAAGTTTGTATCTATGTTCATCAAGGATATTGGTGTGTCATTTTCTTGTGGCTTCCTTATCTGGTTTTGGTATTGGGTTAATACTGGTCTTGTAAAATGAATTTGGAAGTATTCCTCCTCTTATGTTTTTTTGAGGAGTTTGAAAAGCATTGCTGTTAATTGTTTGAATTCTTGGTAGAAATCACCGATGAAGTCACCTGGCCCTGAACTTTTGTTTGTTGGAGGTTTTTGATTACTGATTCAATCATCTTAGTAGTAATCGGTCTGTTCAGATTTAGTGTTTCTTCATGATTCAGTCTTAAGGTTGTATGTCTATTATTCATCCATTTATCAAGGTTGTCCAATTTGTGGTGTACGTTTATAGTTTCTTATGATTCTCTGTATCTCTGTGATATTGGTTGTAACATTTTCACCTCTAATTTTGAGTTCTCTCTCTTTTTTTTCTTCATGAGTCTAGCTAAAGGTTTGTCAAATTTGTTTATCTTTTCAAAAAACCAGCTGTTAATTTCCACTCATCTTTTCTATTGCCTTTTTTAGTCTCTGTTTTATTTATTTCTGCTCTAATCTTTGTTATTTCCTTCCATTAGTTTTGTGCTTCATTTGTTCTTCTTTTTCTAGTTTCTTGAGGTATAAAGGTTTTTATTTTTACATTTTCTGATTTCCTGAGGTAGGCATTTTTTGCTATGAACTTCTGTCTTAGAACAGCTTTTGCTGCATCCCATAATTTTTGCTATATTACATCTCCATTTTCATTTGTCTCACTGTGTATTTTTAAATTTTCTTTTGATTTCTTCTTTGATCCATTGATCATTAAATAACATCTTGCTTAATCTCCACCTATTTATTACTTTTTAAGTTTTCCTCATGTAATTAATTTCTAGTTTCATACCATTGTGTTTGGAAATGATGCTTGATATGATTTCAATCCTCTTAAATTTATTGACTGGTTTTGTGACCTAGCATATGAGCTGTCTTGGAAAACCCTCCATGTGTATTGGAGAAGAATGTGTGTTTTGTTGCTTTGGGATGGAATGTTCTATAAATATGTGATAAGTCCTTCTGGTCTAATATATCATTTCAGGTCAGTGTTTCCTTATTGATTTTCTGCCTGAATGAGCTATTCATTGATGTAAGTGGGATATTGAAGTCCACTACTATTATGGTATTGCTATTTCTCCCTTTGGATCTGTTAATATTTGCTTTATATATTTAGGTGCTCCTATGTTTTGTGTATATTTACAAATGTTAAATCTTCTTGTTAGATTGACCCCTTTATCATTATGTAATGCCCTTCTTTGTTTCTTATTAAAGTCTCTGTTTCAAAGTCTATTTTGTATGATACAAGTAGAGCTAGTCTAGCTTTCTTTCGATTTCCATTTACATGGAATATCTTTTTCCCATTCTTTCAATTTCAGTCCGTGTGTGTCCTTACGTCTAAAGTGAATCTCTTTTAGGCAGCATATGCATGGGTTATGTTTTTTGTTTGTTTTGTTTGTTTGTTTTCATCCATTCATCCACTCTATTTCTTTTGGGTGGAGAATTTTGTCCATTTTCATTTAAAGTACTCACTAATAGGTATGTGCTTATTGCCATTTTGTTCATTGTTTTCTTGCTGTTTTTTGTAGTTCTTCTTTTTTCCTTAATTCTTCTCTTGCTCTCTTCCTTTGTGGTTTGATGACTTTAGGAATATGCTTATATTACTTCCTCCTTATTTTGTATTTACTATAGGTTTTCCTTTGTGATTACCATGAGGCTTACATATAACAACTTTTATATATAACAGTATATTTTAAGTCGATAACAACTTAAGTTTTATCCCATTTAAAGCCCAACATCATTATTACCCCCCATGTTTTCTATTCTTGATGTCACATTTTATATCTTTTTAATTTTGTGAGTACCTTAACTAATTATTCTTATAATAGTTATTTTCACTACTTTTGTCTTTTAACCTTCATACTAGCTTTATAAGTGATTCATCCACTACCTACTGGTGTACAGAAACTCTATATTTAAGTTCTCCTCCTCCCACATTTTGTGTTATTGAGTCACAATTTATATATGATGTACCCATTTAACACACTATTATAGTTATAGTTATTTTAATATTTGTCTTTTAACTTTTACACCAGAGTTAAAAGTGATTTATGAAGCACCATTACAGTATTAGAGTATTCTGAATTTGTCCATATTCTTAGCTTTATAGTGAGTTTTATATTTTGATGTGTCTTCATATTGTTAGTCTTCTTTCATTTTAACTTAAAGAAGTCCTTTTAGCCACTTTTGTAAAGCAGGACTAGCGGTGATAAACTCCCAAAACTTTTTTTTTTTTTGTCTGAGAAAATCTTCGTCTCTCTGTTTCTGAAGACAGTTTTTCTGGGTAAAGTATTCTTCGTTGGCAGTGTTTTTCTTACTGTACTTTGAATATATCATTCCACTTTCTCCTGGTTTTACAAGTTTCTGCTGAGAATTCTGCTGATAGTCTTATGTAGCTTTCGTTGTATGTGAGAATTTATTTTCTCTTACTGTTTTTAAATTTACTCTTTGTTTCTGATTTTAGACAGTTTTATTATAATGTGTCTTAAAGAAGATCTTTTTGAGTTGAAACACTGCAGACCTCTGAGCTTCATGAACTTAGTTATCTAAATTTCTCTCCCAGTTTATGAAATTCTCATTCATGATTTCTTTAAATAAGCTCTCTGACACTTTTCTCCCTCTCTTCTTCTTCTGGAATTTCAATAAGACATAACTGTTTCTCTTAATGGTATCTCATAGTTCATATAGGCTTTTCTTTCATTCTGTAGGTTGCCTTTTCATTTTATTGATGCTTTCCTTTGCTGTAAAGAAGCTTTATTTTTAGTTTGATGTAGTTCTACTTTGTTTAATTTTGCTTTTGTTGCCTTTGCTTTTCCTGCCAAATCCAGAAAAAACATTGCCAAGACTGATGTCAAGGAGCTTACTGCCTATGGGTTCTTCTAGGGGTTTTACAGTTTCAAGTCTTAAATTTAAGTCTTTAATACATGTTAATTTCTGTGTATGGTATAAGATAGATGTCTAGTTTCATTCTTTTGCATGTGGATATCCAGTTTTTCCAATATCATTTATTAGAAAATCTCTCCTTTCCCAGTTGTATATTCTTAGCTCCTTTCTTATTATATAAACATTATTAAACCTGGTCCCCTTTAACCAAAGAAAATTATATTCTAACTATTAATACCTAGTTGCCTTAAAGAACTAGTATAGAAATCCCCAGGGTGTATATGAATGAAGTTTCACTCATTAAGGAAAATTATTTTACATTCTAAGATCTCATGATAATATTTTGTGATTCACAAGTCCTGTGGTTTGGTATACTATGTAGTTATTTTAATGCTTCAATCATCTTTTATATGGTGTAGAAATCATGGTCTTCTAATATTCATTTTCTTTTATGTACTCCAAATAGTGATATGTTAAAGAGTTTTCCATTTATCTGCACCCATTGGAAAAATCTCTTCTGCTCCATTTATTATAAAAGACCTTCTTATTGTCATAAGCATAGTGCTAAATATCAAGGGTAAGTGGGCCTTGGGAACCAATCTTGTCTGCACATTGCAATTAGGGTTTCCTAGTCAGTCTGTTAGGATGATTTTCTTGTAGCTGCATGCCATTTTGTGTCCCTCCATTTTAAATTATGCTATAAATGAGTTGCTTCCAATTATCTTTAAGCATTTACTGATGGAAAATACTGCAAGATTATTGGTAATTAAAAAAGAATTTACAGTAGTGATATGAAAATATTTTTGTTTGATATCTCATAGGAATTTTATCACTGATCTTTGCCTGAATAGTGTATTATCTTTAAAAGTCTTTCCAAGGTGTTATGTTTGTGTATCCTGTTGCTTATCCAGGACCCAGGAAAGATGAGTACAGTTGTTTGTAATTTTTAGTGCTTCAAACTTGACCTGACAGGTACTTTCTTTACAATAGGAGATAAGTGATCTACAGTATCAAAAATGTAGATCAAAAAATGTAAAATATAAAAATTGTAAAAAAATGTAAAATACGTATTTAAAATATAATCTAAATTTTACTTTGTAAAGATCTTTATTTGAGAGGGATAAGATTATGTGTGCTTTTTAATCTTTTTTATTTCTGTATCTCGAAAATTTTATATTACCATTAAAATTACTTTTTATATTTATACATGGTCTACACTATATACTAAATGTAGCATGAAATATGCTTAGTGAGTCTAGATAATTTCTCCCTTCAAGTTGTGGGAAATAAACTTAAGAGATTTTACATGAAAGGTTGCATGTATGAGATAGCTTAAGCACATAGGGTAAACCAGGACTGTTTAGACTAGCCACTAAAAATTGTCATTCTCTTGGTATTTAAATCCATATAGCTACATTCAAGTGTGATATTCAAAGTACAGAACAGACTCTGTCTATAGGGCTGGTGCAGGATGTGAGAATAACCCTGCCCCCGATCTTCTATGGATTTTCCCTTTAGTTTTTACATCTGGGGATACCTAGCGGAGTGTCCTAAGAAACGTTCCACTTGCCTAGAATAGCTGAAATGGTCTCAGTATGCTCAAGACTGTAACTCTTTAGCCACTTGCATCATTATTTTAACTACCAATGCAGCTGTCCTGGTGCATGTGAAGTGAATATGGCCTCTGAGTCTGACTCCTGTAACTACTTGATGGGAAAGTCAGTGGTCCAAGATGTGACAAGGATTCTTTCTTCCACTGGAAAGGATAACAACTTCCTAGGATCCTCCACCTGCATGTGAAGGGAAGAGTTTAACAGAATACCCATGTTTCTTCATCTGTTCAAGACAGGGAACAGAGCTAGATACTCTGATGAATAAGAGCACTTGCCCTTTCGGCATTTTAAACCTATAAAGGGGCAAACAATTCTAACTCATAGTGCACAGTTCTTTAGCAGAATTGTGCAGATACTCCAATGCTCTAACCATGACAAGAGATCTCTTGGGGCTTCTTGGGAGAAGTGCCATCTAAGCCTATTCTTAAAGTTGAGGTGGAATGAAGCAGGCAATGAAGTGAGGGTTAAATTCTGGCCAGGAGGTGGTAGTTAAAGCAAGTACAAAGTCATAGGGTTAAAAATAGCAATAGAATGGTATGGTCTGTTAACAAGATATTCTGAAAGCAGGAGCATAGAATGAAATGGAAGGAGCATTGTGTGAGTGTAACTAGAAAGATATATAAGGTGCGGACCATGAAAGACTTTAAAATAGTTTGGAGTTTTCCTCAAAAGAAATTAGCAGGGTTTGGAGGCAGGTAAGCAATCACATTTATATTTTAGGAAGATCACACTGGTTACAATGCCAAAGCCGGATTGGAGGGAGAAGAGCTGGAGGCACAGGGACATTTTAAGAGGCTGAAGGAGCAGTCTAGGCAAGAGATATCCTAAGTGATAGAAAGGCCTTTACTGGGTAAAATTAGTCTTCCTCAAGGGATTTGAAAACAGAACTGATGAGCATTGTTATTCAGTAGTGGGTGAGGAAGAATGAGCAGAGATGCCTTTCAAATTTCAGGCCCAGGTAACCACATGGAAGCTAAATATTGTCAGTATGAATCATAGCTCTTTCCAAGGCCACGTATCAGAACACAAGTTTATTGGGACACTCAAAATATGCCATAGTATACGTGAGGACTATTGGCCAACCACTGTGTTTATCTCAATGCAAATGTGGTATCTCTTGGAAATGATCAAACCCCTGTGTTCACTCCCTAAAGACTTTTGTATCTAGCTGTTGAAATAGTACTTTGAAAGATCAAGGTCAGGTTTGAATAGTAAATCCCACTTCTCCATATCCCAGCAGAGGGTTTGATGCACGGATAAGAGTGATTGAATATAAGTAAAAAATATATAAGTATTCTTTGTGCTTAATGACTTGAACTGCTTTATCCAAGACTTCAGTTTTCTCCCACTGATAACCACAGAAGGTTTTCAAGACAAATTATGAAAAGAAAAACACCTTTTATTTGCCTCTGATAATGGGGGAAAAAACCCATGAAAGACCAAAATAAAAAAGCAGTAATTTTTGGTTTTGTTTCCAAAGGGCTTTATTTGTTGTGTTTTGATTCTATTTTGTCTTGTTTTACTTTGCTTTTTCACCTAAACATCTTGATGTGCTGTCAGATCTCAATATCACAAAACACTAGTAATATACAATTACATGGTTTAGTATTACAATAAGGCAAACATACCTTCAACGCACAGATACACTCTCAACATATATATATATTTGTTTTTAATAAATTTATTTATATTTCTTTTGGCTGTGTTGGGTCTTCTGTGCGGGCCTTTCACTGTCGTGGCCTCTCTTGTTGCAGGGCACAGGCTCCAGACACACAGACTCATTAGTTGTGGCTCACAGGCCTAGTTGCTCTGCGGCATGTGGGATCTTCCCAGACCAGGGCTCGAACCCGTGTCCCCTGCATTGGCAGGCAGATTCTCAACCACTGTGCCACCAGGGAAGCCAACAAAATTTTTTTAATCACCTAGAAAGAAATAAATTCACGCATCCTATCTTCCCTGATAACTTTTTCTTACTTTTAACAACATAGAATGTTCTCATGGAAGAGAAGGTATTGTGGAGACAATACAAAACGGAAGAACTATTTCTACATATTGAGAGTTATGAGAATATATGCTGTAATGATAATCGTACAGCAAAATAAAAGTTACAGCTAATTAGACCTCCAGTGAATTTCCAGTGCTCTTCTTTTCCCTTAGAAAGTTGTACTCAAGATAACCCAATTAAATTATTCTATGAAAACTTTGCTGCAGTGTTTCAGAATATTTCCGAGACAAAGAATAGCAGTTCCTAAATGGTGCAGTTCAGCCACTGTTCCTCCTGACCTCAATATGTGGATCAGCAGTGCACACAAATCTGATCTAACTGTATCATGTTCCCCAGGTGGGGGGGCTGGGGGTTCTTTTCCTCCCTGTCTGAAACCCTCAATTATGATTCCTTTGATGGACCAGTCTGCTTCCATGACTAACATTTGGATCCTAGTTTTAAACTGTATTTCATTCTATTCAGTAATAAACATTAAATTTTTTTTTTTTTTTTTTTTTTAGCATAAAGGGGATGCTGTTTTTTAGGAACCCTGCCTGTAGCTACATAACAGAGCTCTTGTCTGCGGGCAAATGCTTTTCCTAGTTTGTAAAGTAAAATCAGAAATCAAACACATTGACATTGATGCTGTACAACAACTGACCAAAACCAATAATAAATCATACAGACAAAATAATACAACCTAATTAAAAAGTGTCCTCTTGCAACACCTGTTTAGACTTAAATTTTAGTGCAGTTCTTTTCCTTAGTACACTCATGTTAATTGAAGTTCAAGCTACTCAAAAGGAATAATCCAGAGAGAACATGTTAAGATGTCCCTTAAGGTCCTACATGACCTTGAAAACTATGTAGACTCAAAATGCTGCACAGAAACCTCTGATTCAGTATACATTTTTTTCTTAAAAAAAAAAAGGAAAAAAATTCATTACATACTAGTAATTTTATCAGTGTGAAATAAGTTGACCACTATAAGGATTTGGGTTTATTTTAATTACTTTAATTATATTCATTATTTTAAGAAATTATTTAGATGGTTGGTTTTACATAATTCATAACTGATTCACCAAATAAAATTACTAGTGCTAATATTACGGTATTGTGTTTTTAATTTCAAATTCCACTTGTTCATTGCTAATATATAGGAAAGTGATTGACTTTTGTATGTTAACTTTGTATCCTGCAACCTTGCTATAATAATCACTTACTCTAGACATTTTTTGTTGTTGATTCTTTCAGATTTCTACATAGACAATTATATCATCTCTAAACAAAGACAGTTTTATTTCTTCTATCCCAATTTGTACACTTTGATTTCCTTTTCTTATTGCATTAGCTAAACTGGCAATAAAATGTTGAAAAGGGAAAGTGAAAGGGAACATTCTTAACTTTGTACCTGATCTTAGTGGTAAGGCTTCACGTAGTTCACCATTAAGTATAATGTTGGCTGTAGATTTTTTTGTATATATTTTCTATCAAGTTGAAGAAGTTATTTATCCCAAAATAACTGAGAATTTTTAACATGAATGAGTCTTGGATTTTGTCAAATGTTTTTTTTCTGAATCTATTGATATGCTCATGAGATTTTTCTTTTTTAGCCTGTTGATGTGATGGATTACATTGATTTCTGAATGTTGAACCAACCTTGCAGACTTGGGATAAATTTCATTTGGTTATGGTGTATAATCCTTTTTTACCTTGTTGGACTTGATTTCCTAATATTTTGTTGAGAATTCTTATATCTATGTTCATGAGAGATATTTATCTGTAGTTTTTCTTGTAATATCTTTGTCTGGTTTTGGTATTAGGATAATACTGGCCTCATAAATTGAGTTTGGAAGTATTCTTTCTGCTTCTATCTTCAAAGAGAGACGGGAAATTACTTTTTATTCTTTTATTGAAGTATAGTTGATTTACAGTATAACATTACTTTTAGGTATACAGCAAAGTGATTCAAATATATATATATATATTTCAGATTAGTTTACATTATAGATTATTACAAGATATTGAACATTGTTTCCTGTGTTATACAGTAAACCCTTGTCACTTATCTATTTTATATATAATAGAGTGTATGTGTGAATCCCTATTTATCCTATTTAAGTCCTATTTATCCCTCCCCTACTTTCCCCTTTGCTAAACATGTTTGTTTTTTATGTCCATGAGTCTGTTTCTGTTTTGTAAATAAATTCATTTGTATTATTTTTTAGATTCCATATATAATATCATATGATATTTGTCTCTGTCTGACTTACTGCACTTAGTATGATATTCTCTAGGTCCATCCATGTTGCTGAAAATGGCAATATTTCATTTTTTATAGCTGAGAAATATTCCATTGTGTCTGTGTGTGTGTGTGTGTATGCCACATATTTGTAAATCAGTCATCTGTTGATGGCCATTTGGGTTGCTCCCATGTCTTGGCTATTAAAAATAGTGCTGCAATGAACATTGGAATGCATGTATCTTTTCGAGATAGACTTTTTGTATTTTCTGGATATATGCCCAGGAGTGGGGTTGCTGGATCATATGAGAGCTCTATTTTTAGTTTTTTAAGGGACCTCCATAGTGGCTGCACCAATTTGCATTCCCACCAGCTGTGTAGGAGGGTTCCCTTTTCTCCACACCCTCTTCAGGATTTATTATTTGTAGACTTTATGGTGATGACCATTCTGACCGGCATGAGATGATACCTCATTTTGATTTTGATTTGCACTTCTCTAATAATTAGGGATGTTGAGGATATTTTCATGTGTCTTTTGGCCATCTGTCTTCTTTGAAGAAATGTTTACTTAGGTCTTCTGCACATTTTTTGATTGGGTTGTTTTTTTGATATTGAGTTGCATGAGCTCTTTGTATATTTTGGAAATTACTTTTAGTCAGTTGCATCATTTACAAATATTTTCTTCCAGTCTGTAGGTTGTCATTTCATTTGTTGTTGGCTTCATTTACTGTACAAAATCTTTTAAGTTTGATTAGGTCCCATTTGTTTATTTTTGCTTTTATTTTTTTTGCCTTGGGAAACAGATCTAAGATAATATTGCTACGATTTATGTCCAAGAATGTTTTGCTTATGTTCCCTTTTAGGAATTTTATGGTGTCATGTCTTATATTTAGGTCTTCAAACGATTTTGAGTTTATTTTTGTATATGGTTTGAGGGAGTGTTCTAACTTCATTGATTTACATGAGGCTGTCCAGCTTTCCCAGCACCACTTGCTGAAAAACTGTCTTTTCTCCATTGTATTTTCTTGCCTCATTTGTCAAAGATTGACTGTAGGGGTGTGGGATTATTTCTGGGTTCTGTATTCTGTTCCATTGATCCATATGTCTTTTTTGTGCCAATACCATGCTCTTTTGATTACTGTAGTTTTGTAGTATTACCTGACATCTGGGAGGTTTATGCCTCCAGCTTTGTTATTTTTCCTCAGGATTGCTTTGGCAGTTCTGAGTCTGCATCATAGTCTCTCCTGGTGAATATTCCACGTGAGCTTGAGAAGAATGTGTATTCTGCTAATGTTGAATGAAGTCGATGTAAATTATAACCAGTTGATTGATGGTCTTGGTGAGTTATACTATATCTTCTATGATTTTCTCCTTGTTGGATCTGTCCATTTCTGATAAACGGGTATTGAAGACTCCAGGTATGGTTGTGGATTCATCTATTTAATCTTTGCAATTCTATTAGTTTTTGCCTCACATATTTTGACCTTTTTTTAGTCAGGTGCATACATGTTAAGTATTGTAATGTCTTCTTTGAAAATTGATCCTTTTATTATTAGGTAGTGGCCCTCTCTGTTCCTGAGACTGTCTGCTCTGTCCAGATTTACTATATATAATCCTACTTTTTTGGATTAGTGTTAGCATGGTATCCTTTTCTACATACATCTACTTTTAATCTATATGTGTTTAAAATCAAAGTAGGCTTTTTTGTAGGCATACCACATTTGGGTCTTTTTTTAAACTCCATTCTTACAACTTCTGTATTTTTTGTTTTTGTTTGTTTTGGTGGGTGGGTGGGAGAAGGTATCAATTGCTTTTAAGGTATGTTTTTTTTTTTTAATTATTTTTTATACAGCAGGTTCTTATTAGTTATCCATCTTATACATATTAGTGTATGTATGTCAATCCCAATCTTCCAATTCATCCCACCACCACCACCCCTGCCACTTTCCCTCCTTGGTGTCTATATGTTTGTTCTCTACATCTGTGTCTCAATTTCTGCCTTGAAACCTGGTTCATCTCTACTATTTTTCTTCTGTCTTTTAATGGGTCCATTTAGGCTACTGACATTCAAAGTGATCATTAATATAGTTGGATTAATATCTACCACATGTTTTACTCTTTATTTGTTGTCTTTGTTCTTTTTTCCTAGTTTTGTCTTTTTTTCTACCTTTTGTGGTTTTAACTGAACATTTATAAAATTCCATTTTTTTCTCCTCTCTTAGCATATTAGTTTTTCTTTAAATTTTTAAATGATTGCCTCAGTTTACAATATACATTTACAGCTAATCCAAGTCTTCTTTCAAATAACACTATACCACTCACAGGTAGTGTGAGTTCCTTATAATAACCAAATAATCCTGATTCCTTTCCCCTGTCCCTTTTATTATTGCTGTCATTTATTTCACTTATACGTAAGCATACATAAACGTGTGTGTGTGTGTAAATTCAAATACATTGTTGCTATAATTATTTTGAACAAACTGTTATCTGTTAGATCAATCAGAATGAGAAAAATAAAAGTTTTTGTTTTATCTTTATGTATTCCTTCTTTAATTCTCTTTCTTCATGTAGATCTGAGCTTTTGACCTATATTACCTTCCTTCCCTTTAAAGAAACTGTTTTGATATATCTTGCAAGGCAGATCTACTGACAACAGATTTCCTCACTTTTTGTCCAAGAAAGCCTTTATTTCTCCTTCAATTTTGAAAGGTAATTTCATAAGGTGTAAAATTCTAGGTTGGTAGCATTTTTTCTTCTCAATACTTTAAATATTCCATTCCATGCTCTTCTTGTTTGTTTGCTTTCTTAGGAGAAGTTGGATGTAATTCTTAGATTTATGTCTCTATAGGTAAGGTGTTTTTAATCTCTGGGTTTTTCAGAATATTTTTCTTTATCCTTGATTTTCTATAGTTTGAAAATGATAAGCTTAGATTTAGTATTTTAGGCATTTATCCTGGTTGGTACTCCTTCACCTTCCTGGATCGGTTGATATTAATTTGAGGAAATTTTCAGTGGTTACTCTTTCAAATATTCTTCTCTTACTTTATTTCTTTTCCTTTTTATTCTCATTATGCATATGTTACACTTTTTGTAGTTGTCCCACAGTCTTTGGATATCCTGTTTTGGGTTTTTTTTCCAGTCTTTTTTCTCTTGTTTTTCAGCTTTTGAAGAAAGCTGGTATATCCTATAGTTCAGGGATTCTTTCCTCAGCTGTGTCTGGTCTACTAATAAACTCATGAAAAGTATTTTTCATTTCTGTTAGTGTTTTTATTGCTAGCATTTCTTTTTGGATCTTTCTTAGCACTTCTGTCTCTGTGTTTACATTTGCCATTTATTCTTTCATGCTGTCTACTTTACCCATTAGTGCCCTTAGCATGTTAATCATAGGTGTTTTAAATTATTGATCTGATTATTCCAACATCTCTGCCATGTCTGGTTCTGATGCTTGCTGTGTCTCTTCAAAGTGTGGTTTTTTTTCCTTTTGGTATGCTTTGTAATTTTTTCTTCACAGCTGGACATGATGTACTGAGTAAAATGAACTTCTTTAAATAGGTCTTTAGTAATGTGGTGGTGAGGTGTGGGAGGAGGGGAAGCATTCTATAGTCTTATGATTAGTTCTGTCTTTCAGTGAGCCTGTGCCTCTGTACCATGAACTTCACAAGTGTTTCTCAGGTTTTTTCTTCCCTCCCCTTAGGCGGAACAGGATGGCTAGAGCAAGCTGGAGTTGGGTATTACCTTACCTCAGGTTAGTGAAATTCTGATAAAACTCCGGGAGGTTAGGCTCTGGTTATCTTGTTTCCTCTGAGTGCAGGCCTTCTTAAGAAAAATAGAGTGCTCTGGTATATTTCAAAGTAGTCCCTTTTCTACTGCCCCTGCTGGAAGCATGAGGGGATTTTTGTCCAATATTTTCTGTGAGAACCAGGTTGGGCTCCTGAAGGTAAATCTCACTCAATTGTTGTGGTTTCACTATAAGTGAGTCTACTGGGAATTTTTTACTCTCAGAGTTGTCCTCACTGAGGCTTCAGCAATTTGTCAATTACAGTTCAGGTTTTCCTACCTGGGCTCTGGTTTCCACAGTGGTTTCTCCTCTGGCAAACTGTGACTCCCCATATTTGTCTGTATATCTCTCTAATTTGGGGGTAGCAGTTTGCCCTGTGTCATCCCTTTTCTTATGGACCCAAGAAAAACTGTTGAGTTTTTAGTCTGTTCAGCTTTTTACCTACTGTTCAGATGGACTGGAAGTTTCCAAGCTTCTTATATGTAGAACTAGAAACCAGAAGTCTCCTAAACATTTATTTTAATGTTTACTGACCATTTACATTTTTACTTTTACAAACTGCTTATTTATGAGTAGGATACCTGTGTTTTTCTTATTTATATGTAAGAGTTTTTAAGAGTTATGGGTAACTCGACCCAGCAATCCCACTACTGGGCATATACCCTGAGAGAACCATAATTCAAAAAGAGTCATATATCACAGTGTTCATTGAAGCTCTATTTACAATAACCAGGACATGGAAGCAACCTAAGTATCCATCAACATATGTATGGATAAAGAAGATGTGGCACATATATACAATGGAATATTACTCAGCCATAAAAAGAAACGAAATTGAGTTATCTGTAGTGAGGTGGATGGACCTAGAGTCTGTCATACAGAGTGAAGTAAGTCAGAATGAGAAAACAAATACCATATGCTAACACATGCATATGGAATCTAAAAAAAAAAAAAAAAAAGGTTCTGATGAACCTAGGGGCAGGACAGGAATAAAGATGCAGACATAGAGAATGGACTTGAGGACACAGGGAGGGGGAAGGGTAAGCTGGGACGAAGTGAGAGAGTGGCATGGACATATATACACTACCCAATGTGAAATAGATAGTGGGAAGCAGCCGCATAGCACAGGGAGATCAGTTCCATGCTTTGTGACCACCTAGAAGGGTGGAATATTGAGGGGGGGGGGAGACGCAAGAGGGAGGGGATATGGGGATATATGTATACATATAGATGATTCACTTTGTTATACAGCAGAAGCTAATACACCATTGTAAAGCAATTATGCTCCAATAAAGATGTTAAAATTATATCAAAAAAAGTTATGGGTATCAATGATTTTATAACTATATTGAGTATTTTCTCCAAAAAGCTGTTAATTTTTGACCATTATTTTTACCATAGAAATATGTTTAATTTTTTATGCTTTAAATTTTATCAGTGTCTATATATGTTTTCTGACTCTGGAATATATTCCTAAAAGAATGTTGTCCTTTGAATTTTACACACATTTTTTTTATCCATTGTCTAATTTTAGAAGCATAGAGAAAAGTCTATAATAAGTGTGATAGTCTAAGGTTATTTGTGTGCTTTTCCATTTAACTTTTGAAACTTTTCTTTGTTATGACATCCTCTTTGCCCAACTCTATCCTGCCTGAAAAAGATTAGGACTTTTTACAGAAGGAATCAAAGAAAAATATTCAATTTCTGACATCTAAAAATATTATTTGGAAGCAAGTCAGTAACCTTGAGAGCTAGGATATTGTCATGAGGTAAAGATTGTCAAATTTCTTTCTCTCTCTCTTTAGCATATCAAGAGCTAGGATATGTGGGTTAAACCATACAAGTCCAAATAGAAAAAGCAAATAGGGAAGCCAGGTTTTTCTCTGAATCTGGGGAACTTAGAGGAGGAGTGGATTAGAAGCAGAGGTTATGGACATGACTACAGATGGTGTCCTGATTCTTTTCTTCTGGGTGTTTTTTTAGAAAGTGGCATTTATGTTAGGATGAAACACAATAGTTAGGACACTACTCATTTGGAACTCTGAGGAGCCTAGGATCAGTGATCTGGCAACAGACACATTAAAGTAACCTTGGTGGTACTGCACTGTCCAGCAGGGGAAAGCAATTGTGTTTTATTTCTCCAGAGGAATACTTTTTCCCCTTATTACAGAAGTAGAAACAAATGAAAGGCTTGCTAGAATCTCTGTGGAAGTGCAAGGAGCAAACAGAGGAGACCACTCTGACTAAGATCAATGATAGTCACATGCAGATCTCTGGTTAATTCACAAACAAATCCTTAGGTAGGTCAGGCTCATCAGACTCCCTCTAAGACTGTTTCTAGATCTGAGAGTAGAACAAAGGTTAATAAAAATGAGCTTAAGCATTAGAGGCTAGGGACATGTAAAGACAGACATAGGATTTACCTCATAATCAGCAGATGCCAGCCAGTGCACAGCTCAGGGCTGGCATGAGGCCAGGGGCTTTGTCCCCACAAATGCAAAGCCCACCCCGCTACTAGATGAGGAAGTGGAGAAGTAACCTGAGAGATTATCTGAAGGATTGTTTAATAGTATGATTAGTCCAGGTTTTAAACTAGATAGGAGATTTAATTTTTTACTTTAAACAGACCGGTGGGTGGTTTCTCATGAAGGAGACTAGAGCAACCAATGAGAAATAAACATGGGAAGAGATAAATGACCAATCCACATTTTTGCTTCATCAACCTCTCCTTATAAACCATAGGTACACAAAAAAGGAAGAATTACTACTCAGCTAATATGGGTCCTTACTAATCTTGGTTGCTCTTATAGTAAACTATCAAAGGATAAAATCACCATGAGTTGTGAGGGAGAAAAAAAATCTGTTTATTCCCATTCATACAGAATGCATATATTTTTAAGTGGATTTTATTTTACATTAATATTTCTGTATAACTCAGGTCTTCCAGTGAAGAAAACAGATTCAGTTTATGGGTAGAACATATAAAAAAGATATATTTTAACACAGAGAATCTAAATTGCATACAACTGTTTTGCATGTATGTAAGAATCTTTACTGAATCAAACAATTTGAAGTGATTCTGATATTGCCATCATTTATATATATATTTTTTGCTTTCATCCTTAAATATCAAAAAAGTCAGCATTTAATTTTTCGTTACTGGCCTATAAAAAACAGAATGACTGGAATCTGGAAAAATGTCTATGTGTAAATGGTCTATGATCTTTGGTTCTTTAATATACCTCTTATAACTCCATGAAGAACAAGTGGTGCCTGTGAAATTGAAAAAAAACATATTAAATAATACAGGTCAAGATCTTGTTAGTAAATATTTACTGAATAATGTAAGTAGTCTCATCAATTTGTTTTAGGTATATACCTCTGATCATTCTTACAGCATCTGCCATCTTTCCAGGCCATTCTAAGTGACTCACAAGGTGAGATCCTTTCATCTCTACCAATATAAGCCTCACACTGGGACTCAAAGCACATAGGAGCAATAATTTGAGGTTTAACTTACTCCAAATTGTTCCAAGATTATTTTTATGACTAGGAGTAATAGCGTCACCTTTTTGTTCAATTTAATGGTAATAATTTTATATCATTTGCTTTATGCTAGGAAGTCCTAAAAGAATAGCATTGTCTTGCAGACCTCAACAGCTTGTTAGGATATAAAGGACAGTAACTGGGCTTATCAACTCTTGGGCAACAACACAACCTCCATGAAGATTTATTGATTGAAATGATGATTTACCAGCCCTCTCATATAAAAGACTCTCTCAACAGCTAGGTCAAAAGAGTTTCAAAGGTCAGTAGCTAACATTTTAAGTTGCCAAGATGTAACATAACATATTCTGATTTTGTCAGATTTCTTCTTTAATTTTCCATTTTACTAGAGAAGAGATGGTGGTAAAACAAAAAGGGGGTGGGGACATTAAAAATGAAAAGAATCCTATATAAATTAATAATCTTTTTCAAATAAGGCAGAATTGAAATAAATTCAAATGTTGTGATCAATACTTAATTCAAATATTAGAACTAAAATTTCTGTCCTTAATTTGTTTCCATAATATACTGTGTTGTATTTATGAGGATTTTCTTCCCTAGTTGTTATGAATCATGAATTCAGTAGATTGTTTTCATGTCAAGCTTATCTAATGTATTCAGTAAAGTGATGATAATTCTGAATTACTACTCTAAGAACGTAAAGTAGTATTCATTTTTAAAGTAATAAAAGGGAAACTATTAGATATTTAGGCATAAGTAGATACTTAAATAGCCAATGAAGTATTACTTAGAGTAATTACTCTTAAGTAATTGTAATTTTCACACAATATGCATGCCAATCACGCACAAATTTGATCAGCCATCCAAATGTTCATTTATCAGCTAACATTCTTTAAAAAATAAGATGCTAACAACTGTATATCAAAGTAGAGTTCCCCGTTGTAAAATACAAAATTAACAGTTTATTTTAGATTTTGAAATTTTAGATTGGTTAATTATATTGTTTCCTTTACCATTGAAAGACAATTAGTACTACTTTTCTCCCCGCAAATTGTTATTATTACAAATCAGCATAACTTTATTACATTATTTAAAATGGCAGAAAGTATAAACTAATAAACTTGTCATTAGTTAAAAATATACGTTTTTATTGGTTTTGCTATTTTTAGAAAGCTAAGAACAATGCTTTTAGTGAGAGAATAGTTTTTGTTTGGGGAACTTTCTTGATAAGCCTCTTATGGGGGAGGGAGGAGAGAAGACCCTGAGAAGCAAGGGAGGATGTAGATTAGCAAGCAAGAAACAAAAGAGATGGTAGAACTTCACTAGGGAAAAACAGGGGTTTGGGGAAAGGTGAAGGGAAGGAAGCAAAGTGGTGAAAAGCCGGAAACCCGAGTAAATTCACCATCTTCCAAAAACCTTATGTGAAGTTTTCAGTATACATAAATGCCTGTAAATATAGCTTATTTGGTGGGACTTGAGAAGGACCAGAGCTCTGGGTAGCATTATAGGGAAACCATGAGACAAATGGTATCTTGATTCCTAAACTAAGCTAACTGTTTAGTTCTGTGTAGGATCTCCACACCAGACATGAGCTAAACTGTCATAGACTTTACACACAGACACAGAGAGAGAGAGAGAGAGAGAGAGAGAGAGAGAGAGAGAGAGAGAGAGGGAGAGATGGGGGCAGGCAGACACACACAAGGAGTCTTTCTTAAAATGCCTATTTATATGTGTGGTTTCTGCTTGGAAAAAAAATTCTTGCCTTCTTATTGTTAGCTAGGGAAACAACATTACAACCTAGTAGAACCAAAGACCATGTGTTTATCATGTCAACTTATTGTTATAAGTTGACATGATAACTTATTATATATTGTGTGTTTATCATGTCAACCACTGCACAGAAGTTTGAATATATATATTACATAGATAGTATTTATTACACATGTACAATAAAAGTCAAACAAAAATTTTTAGATAATTTACATACTAACAGTTCTATAGATAGATTTGTTGTTAAAATTCCTACTCCCTTGTTTATCTCCCAAACTCTCCAGATCCTTTCTTGCAGATATGTGTAAAAGTAATGCAAAGTCTCTTTAATCTTTATGTAAGTACATTATAATTAGCAACATAAGTTTTCTGATCTCTATAAAATGTCATACTATTGATTCTAAGCCCAGATAGAAATAATTTTGTGTTTGGAGTACCCCCAAGATGTCCTTTATAACTTATCTCTTTTCTATTGAGATTAATTTTAAAAAAACATGAAAGTTTTCTTTTTATTTTTTTAGCAAAGATTCATATGAAATCTGCAGAGGCCTGGTCTTTTTAATTCCTTAACTGCTCTCAAATCAGTATTCCCAAAATGCTGAAAGGCAAAAATCAGAAGTTCAAACTAAATAAACAGCTTTTTTCATGATTAAAAAAAAATCCAAAGCTACTTATTGAATTTTCTGAATTTTAATTGCCTTGAAACCTTGAAGAACTGCAACTGGCTGGAAACCACTTTCCATCCCCTGTTTCTCCCAAACATACCTTCAGTTCTTTCCTCATCTGCTTTTCTGCAGATAATAAACATATACATGAGTATATATTCAGCATGTAGGGCAGCATTATGTTATAGATGGAAGAACAATATACATTAACTCAATGGGGAAAAAACCACTTTGTACTTTTACTCATCCTGTTGTTCTTCCAATGGGCAGTAATTGCCCATCCGTGCCAAGCACTGTGCTAGACACTGGAGATAAGATAAAGGAAAAGAGTGATCATAACTAAATGATATAGAAATGCACCAGAAGTAAGGAGAGCAAAGCATCTGAGTATTTGGAGAGAATGAGGGAGCTATGCTAATGCTTTCTCAGAGAAAATGACTTTTAAACTGAAAGCTGAATGATAAATACAAGTTAGCTACATAAAGAATAGGAAGGAGAGCAGGTGAAGATCAGAAGTCCAGAGAGATTATGGCCTATTCAATAAATTTTTAAAGAGCCAATATGATTGGAACGTGGAACAAAGGGAGATAGCAAAGAGTCAGGAGAAAGGTTGGAGATATAGTCAAGGGTCAGAACTGGCAGACTTGGTTTTCATCCTAATGACAATGAAAAACCACTCAAGGGCTTAAGTAAAAGAATCAATATAATAAAATATGCTTTAAAATTATGATGGCTTCTTTGTGAAGAAGAGATGGGGGAAGGTAGCACTGGGTATCGATGAAAGCAAAGCTGTTGCAGCAATTCAGGTAAGAGCTAATGGTAGCTGCTCTGAGTTTGTGGTTGAAGGTGAAGAGGAGTGAAAATTCCCATAGTTATTTAGAAGCTAGAATGGACAAAAATAATGAGCTTCTGTATATGAGTGTTGGTGGAGAAATGTGGTAAAAGAAGGCTGCCAGAAGTTTGATGTGGATAACCATGGATGTTGGTTTTACTCTTTGAGAGTAAACATAAAGATGACAGTAAAGAGGTGTGTGTGTGTGTGTGTGTGTGTGTGTGTGTGTGTGTGTGTGTGTGTGTTCAGGGCGAGGTGATAGGTTCAATTTTGGATATGTTGATTAGAGGATCCAGCAAGATACTTAGGTAGAAATGTTGAAAAGGTAGTTGGCTATTTGGGATAAGAATTTTGGAAAATGGTAGGAGTAGGTCATTAGTACACAAGGGATAACTGAAGATCTGAGAATAGATTAAACCACTTAGGCAAAGTAGAGGGATAATAGAAGAAAGCCTGGTACAGAAGGCTAAGAAACACTAACCTTCAAGGGTATGTGTAGCAGTGGAAGAAAAGAGTACTGTGGTGTGGTGTCATAGAGCCAAAGTGAGAGAGTGCTTTCTGAAGAAAGGAAGTTAAACAGGATTAAGTAATGAGGAGGTCACTAGTGCCTAATAAAATGTTTGTAACTCTAATAGGGAAATGCTCAGCAACAGGGATGCTGAGAGTTGAGAAATAACAAGGATGATGAGACTGATGAGAAAAGTAATGTCATCAACAGTCCCTATAGTAAAGATAGACCCACCTCCTAGGGAGAATCAGCAATGATCAAAGCATCAGGAAGTGGAGAAAAGTGTAGAAAGAAGTGTTCACAGAGAAGTTCAATAGTTGACAAGTAGTACAGTTAGGTAGGGCCTTTGAGCACCTAGTTTGCAGTAACATTTATGATTGTTAGGGCTTTTGGTGGCCCTACATTCACCCACTTGTTTGTCTTCATGTTCTGGACAGTTCAAAATGCAGAGAAAGAGATTGGGCATGATGATTATGATAATAGCATGGTTGGAGTACTCAAAGGTTTGTCTTAGAACTACCTGTTAGGAAATCATGTTAGGACAATCTCCCACCCTGAGTAAAGTGAAAAGCAATTGCAAAAAAATATGAGATGGAGACTCAAATCTCCTCTAGTCACATAACTTCACATTGCAGAGACTTTTGGGGGGACATCACATGCCACTAGCAGAGACCAAGGTCAGGAAGCTTGAATGGCAATAAAAATGTTATCAATGTCTATATAAGAGGGATGAGAGGGCACAACTGCAGTTTGAACTCATGATATTACGTGCATCACAGAGAATGCCTCCAATTAGAATACAGGGTCCCCACCCCAGAAAAATGGACAGGGAAGCATCCAAGGCCATTTGGGGTAATTAAGTGCAGCAGTGTATCTCCTATGAATATTCATTTTAGTGTGTGTGGCAGCTGAATGAGGAGATATTTTTACATGTAGGGGCTGTAGACAGAGGGTGTCTTGTAAATACACAATAATTCATACCAAGCAGTTTATAATACCATAACATGAAAGGTACTTCATCTTTCTTTGTCTGACTGCTCCTGCTTGATCGTTTAAAGCTGAGTTGTAATGTCTATCTAGTGTTCCTATATCCACAGGGTAAATTGTACCTAATTTTCTCTGGAAAATTTTATTCTTTTGGTTGACAATTACACTATATCACACTACACTACTTTAACTTTTGGAGGAAAATGTACCTAGCGGCACAACAACCAAAGCTCTTTAATTTTAAAAAAACATACAAGGAGTATTATTTTAGGAAAAGCAGAATAGTTACAAATAAATTTAAATCTGTTTCTCCTGGTGATATGAATTTTTAATTTTAACTTCAGTTGTGGTCATAAAAAGATTTTTCTCAAAGCTGCCTTTTTGAGCTGTTACATTTTTGAAATGGTTGCAGGCCTTTCATAGCTGCCTCTAGGTAACTGCAAAGCTCTGAAACACAGTTAGGTGCTGCTCTGCCTAACCATTTTGCCAGAAGGGACAGGAATTTGTAGCAGGGCTATATTTAGCGCTGGTTCCTCAGCACCATGGACAGCACACTGAAGAGTAATTGGACAGCCCAAACTTGTGCAGAGTCATCATATCTGAAAAGACCTTGGTTGGGGTGGCATTGATAGCCCCTCCAGGACCTGACCCTTCTTCTAGGAACATGACATTCTTTAGGGAAAATGAAAAAGAAACAAATTTTGGTATATTCACAGCCCTTTGTAATTACTAGCATCTCAGGTCTCATCTCCCTTCTTGCTTAGCTTTTATATGTCAGTACCCATCAAACCCTGAGAAGAACTAATAGTTACAAAGGCAAGACAGATTTAGAGGATGAGATCTGTTCTAGGTCATTCCAAGTATGTCACCTCAGAAGAACTTTTCCATACTCTAGGTAAGTTCAAGGAGAGGGCTTTGGGAGATGCAGAAGAAAAAAGAACCTATGGAAACACGGAAGATTTTTACTAAGACTTTAAAAAATATTAAAGTTGTTGGATATGATGGAAAGGGCACTGAACTCAGAGTCAAGATTCCTAGGAACTAAGAGAACAGGTCTTTGTGTACTCTTCAGAAAGTCATTTGATCTCCCAGATTTGATTCCTTCATGAGTAAAAATAAAAGGTCTAGATTAAATGATAACAGTATTATATAGTTTTCAAAAGGAGTTTCTGTATATATGTTATGATTCCATACCCACATAAGTTTAGTGTATTGTTTGCAGTATGTTTGTTGGATTCTAATCTCCCTCAAATGAAAGATTGCAGAGAAGGAAAAAAGTATCCATATAAAGACAAAAAAACTGAGATGACAAGCAATTATAACAGCAATTATAGTGAAGCAATTAATTACACTAAAAATTAAAAGCTTGTACTCTGCATATTTTAGGACATTAGACTGAAAAACAATCTGTCATCTATCTGCATTTGTCCTGTCATTTAGATATTGCAGTATCCTTAGTGTTTATCATAAATTCTGATACCCAAATTTCAATGAAAAAAAAATAAGAAATAACCTTTACCTTTCATCAAGCAGAAGGAGACAATACCAGACTGTCTGTAGTGTCTGGTGTACTCATATTAGGGAATGTGAACATCCACTTAGGACTCATTCCTCTTCAGAAGTTTCATGCTTTAAACTTGTCCCTAGAGGGGGGGAAAATAAAACAGTGAAGGATTTGGGATTGTAAAGAAGCCTTAGGATAAAAAAGGAATGGGGGTGGAAGAGATGTGCCTTAGAAATGAGATCTCCTAGACAAAATTTGGGACAAAGAGGCTTCAAAGGAGTGGAAAGAGGCTTTGGTCAAGCCATGAGCATTAGTGACTATGATTTAATGAGAGCAAAGCAAGGGTTCCAGTTTCTATACTTCATTGTATATTCTTGTTTTGTTATATTCATTTGTTTAATTTTTTAGATTCCACATAGATAATGTACAGTATATTGTCTTTGTGTGGCTCATTTCTCTAAGCATGATACCCTCCCGATCCATCCATGTTGTTGCACATGGTAAAATTTCATTATTTTTTATGGATGAGTAATATCCTATTGTGTGTGTGGGATATTACACACACACACACCAGAGCTTCTTTATTCATTCATCTATTGATGGTCACTTAAGTTGCTTCCATATCTTAGCTATTATAAATAATTCTGCTGTGAACATTGGAGTGCATGTATCTTTTCAAATTAGTGTTTTCGTATTCTTTGGCTATGTATCCAGCAGTGGAATTACAAGATAATAGAGTGGTTCCATTTTTAGTTTTTTGAGGACTCGCCATACTGTTTTCCATAGTGACTGCACCAATTTACATTCCCACCAACAGTGTACTAGGGTTTCCTTTTCTCCATATTCTCACCATCTTCTCTTATTTGTGGTCTTTTTAATGATAGCCATTCTGACAAGTGTGAGATAATATCTTACTGTGGTTTAGATTTGCACTTTTCTGATGATTAGTGATGTTGAACATTTTTTCATGTGCCTGTAGGCCATCTGTCTTCTTTGGAAAAATGTCTATTCATGTCTTCTGCCCATTTTATGATAGGATATTTTTACAGTGAGTTGTATGAGCTATTTAATATATATTTTGGATAATAACACCTTATTGAATATATTGTTTGTAAATATTTTCTCCCATTCAGTAGGCTTTTTTTTTTTTCATTTTTTTGATGGTTTCCTTTGCTGTACAAAAGCTTTTAAGTTTAATTAGATCCCATTTGTTTATTTTTGCTTTTGTATCCTTTGCCTTAGGAGACAGATCCAAATTGCTACAATTTGTGTCAAAGAGTGTTTTGCCTATGTTTTCTTCTAGGAGTTTTATGGTTTTGGGGCTTACATTTGGTCTTTTTTTTAGAGTTTATTTTTGTATATCATGTGATAAAATATTATAATTTAATTATTTTACATGTAGCTGTTTAGTTTTTCCAGCACCATTTATTGAAAAGACTCTCTTTTCTTCATTGTATTTTCTTACCTCCTTTGTTGAAGATAAATTGACCATAAGAGTGTGGGTTTATTTCTGGGCTCTCTATTCTGTTCTGCTGATCTATGTGTCTGTTTTTGTGCCAGTACCATTCTATTTTGATTAATGTAGCTTTGTAGTGTTGTCTGAAAGCAGGGAGCCTGATACTTCCAGCTTCATTTTGTTTTGTAAAGTTGCTTTGGCTATTCAGGGTCTTCTGTGGATCCACATAAATTTTAGCATTACTTGTAGTTCTGTGAAAAATGTCATGGATATTTTAATAGGAATTGCAATAAATCTATAGATTGCTTTGGGTAATATGTATATTTTAAGAATATTAATTATTCCAATCCATGTTAACAGGATAGCTTTCTAGTTCTTTGTCATCTTCAGTGTCCCTCATTAACATTTTATAGTTTTCAGAGTGTATGTCTTTCACCTCCTTGGTTAATTTAATTTAATTAATTAATTTGTTTATTTGGCTGTGTTGGGTCTTCGTTGCTGCACATGGGCTTTCTCTAGTTGCAGCAAGTAGGGGTTACTCTTCATTGCAGTGCTCAGGCTTCTCATTGCAGTGGCTTCTCTTGTTGCGGAGCACAGGCTCTAGGCACACAGGCTTCAATAGTTGTGGTGCATGGGCTCAGTAGTTGTGGCTCACGGGCTCTGGAGCACAGGTTCAGTAGTTGTGGTGCACGGGCTTAGTTGCTCCATGGCATGTAGGATCTTCCTGGAACAGGGATTGAACCTGTGTCCCTTGCATTGGCAGGGAGATTCTTAACCACTGCACCACCAGGGAAGTCCCTGGTTAATTTTATCCCTAGGTACTTTATTCTTTTTGATGTGATTTTTAAATGGGATTATCTTTGTCTTTCTGATACTTCATTATTAATGTATAGAAAAGCAACAGATTTCTGCATATTAATCTTGTATCCAGCAACTTTACTGAATTCATCTATTAATTTCAATAGTGTTTTGGTGGAAACTTTAGGATTTTCTCTATATAGTAACATATCATCTGCAAATAGTGACAGTTTTATTCTTCTCTTCTAATTTGGATGCCTTTTATTTTTCTTGTCTGATCACTAGGCTAGGACTACCAATATTAAATAGAAGTGGTGAGACTGGACATCCTTGTCTTTTTTCTGATTTTAGAGGAAAACCTTTCAGCTTTTCATCATTGAGAATGATGCTAGTTGTGGGTTTGTCATAACTGGTCTTTATTACATTGCAATGTGTTCTCTCTATACCAATTTTGAGAGTTTTTTAATCACGAATGGATGTTGAATTTTGTCAGATGTTTTTTCCATGTCTATTGAAATGATCATGTGATTTTTTATCCTTCCTTTATTTTATGTAGTGATTGATTTGTGAATATTGACCCATGCTTGCATCCCTGGAATACATCCCACTCAATCATGGTTTATGATGCTTTTTATATATTGTTGAACTCAGTTTGCTATTATTTTGTTGCATTTATATTCATCAGAGATATTGGCCTGTGATTTTCTTTTTTTGTAGTGTTTTTGTCTGGTTTTGGTATCAGGGTAATGGTAGCTTCATAAGATGAATGTGTGAGTGTTCTGTTCTCTTCAATTTTTTGGAATAGTTTGAGAAGTGTAGTTATTAGCTTTCGTATATGCTTGATGGAATACTTCTGTTAAGCTGTCTGGTCCTGGACTGTTGTTTGCTGGGAAGTTTTTGATTATTGATTCAAATGATTTGTCTGTTCAGATGGTCTGTTTCTTCCTGATTCAATCTTGGAAGATTGTGGGTTTCTAGAAGTTTGTCCATTTCTTCTAGGTTGTCCAAACTATTGGCATATAACTCTTTGAAGTATTCTCCTATGCTATTTTTTATCTCTGTGGTATTGGTTGTTATTTCTTCACTTTAATTTTTTATTTTGTTTATTTGGGTCCTCTCTTTTATTCTTGATGAGTCTGGCTAAAGCCTTATCAATTTTGTTTATCTTTTCAAAAAAAAATCTCTAGGTTTCATTGATCTGTTATATAATTTTTTGATATGTATTTAGTTTCTCTCTGATCTTTATTATTTCCTTCTTTCTGCTGATTTTGGGCTTTGTTCATTCTTCTTTTCCTTCCTAATTCCTTTAGATGAAGGCTTAGGTTGTTTGAGATTTTTTTTTTTTTCCTTGAGGTAGGCCTGTATCACTATAAACTTCCCTCTTAGAACTGCTTTTGCTGTCACACAGATTTTAGAAGTTGTGTTTTCATTTTCATTTGTCTTGAGGTATTTTCTAATTTCTACTTTGATTTATCTATTGACAGTTTTTTTTAAAAAATAGCATGTTGTTTAATCTCCATGTGTTTGCATTTTTCCCATTTTTCATCTTGTAATTTCTAGTTTCAGCTTTTGTGGTTGTAAAAATGCTTGCTAGAATTTCTATCCTCTTAAATTTATTGAAACTTGTTTTGTGGCCTAGCATGTGATCTGTCCTGGAAAATGATACATGTGCACTTGAAAAAAATGTGTATTCTGCTGTTTTAGGGTGAAATGTCCTATACTTATCAGTGAAGTCCAACTGGTCTAATATGTTATTTAAGACTACTGTTTCCTTATTGATTTTTTTGTCTAGAAGATCTGTACATTGATGTAAATGTGTGTTAAAGTCTCTTATTATTGTATGGTAATTTATTTTCAGTTTCTCCCTCTATGTCTGTTAATATTTGCTTTATATATTTAAGTGCTCCTATATTAGGTGCATATGTGTTAATGAATTTTATATTCTCTTTTCATATTGATCTCTTTATCATTATAGAATGCCCTTCTTTGTCTTTCTTTATAGACTTAGTTTTAAAGTCTGTTTTGTCTAATATGAGCCTTGCTACCACAGCTTTCTGGTCATTTCTATTTGCATGAAACATCTTTTTCCATCCCCTCACTTTGATTCTGGTGTGTTTTAGCTCCGAAATGAGTCTTTTGTAAGCAGAAAAATAGATGTGTATTGCTTTGTTTTTATCCAGTCAGCCACCCGACGTCTTTTGATTGGGGCATTTAGTACATTGACATTTAAAGAAATTATTGGTAGGTACAGACTTTCTGCCATTTTGTTACTTGTTTTCAGGATGTTTTTGTAGTTCTCTGTTCTTCTTCTTTTAGATTCTTTCCTTGTGGTTTGACGCTTTTCTTTAGTGGTAAGCTTGTGATCAATTTCTCTTGTTTTTGTGTATCTATTGTTGATATGTGGTTACAATGTGATTCATATATGTTGCCCTATGGCTATATCTACTTGTTTTTAAAAGGTAGTTATTTAAGTTCAAACACATTCTAAAAGGTCTACAGTTTTTACTTCACTGCCCCACATTTGTGTGTTTGATGTCACATTTTACACCTTCATGTTTATCCCTTAACTGTTTATAGTAATTATTATTGATTTACAATGTTTTGTCTTTTAATCATCATTCTTGCTTATTTAAGTGGTTGATCCACAGCCTTCACTACATATTTGCCTTTGTTAGTGGGATTTTTCCATTCCCATAGATTCTTACTTCTTTTTTTTTTTTCTTCAGAAATAGTATCATGGTTTTATTACTCTTTATATCCCCAATACACAGTAAGTAGTCAATAAATATTTTCTTTATATCCCTTAGAATACACAACAGGTATTCAATAAATATTCACTGATATCAGTGGAAATACAGATATTCATGTAGCCCATTCAAAGAGAATTTCATTACCTCAAATATCTTTAAATGTTAAAAAATATATAAAAATACATGACCACAGCTGAACAGACATTTGCACACCAATGTTCATAGCAACATCATTCACAACTGCCAAAAGGTAGAAACAACCCAAATGTCCATCGACAGATAAATGGACAAACAAAATGTGGCACATGCATAAAACAATATCAGCCCTAAAAAGAATGAAATTCTGATACATGATACAACATGGGTGAACCTTGAAGACTAAGTGAAGGAAGTGAATCACAAAAGGACAAATGTTGTATGATTCAACTCACATAAGGAACCTAGAGTAGTCAAATTCAGAGCCAGAATAGTGCTTAAAGGGCCTGGGGGTCAGGGAGAATGCAGAGTAAATTTTTTTTTTTCTTTTCATTATTTTGACTTTTTTTTTTCCTATTTTTATTTATTTATTTATTTATTTATTTTTAACATCTTTATTGGGGTATAATTGCTTTACAATGGTGTGTTAGTTTCTGCTTTATAACAGAGTGAATCAGTTATACATATACATATGTTCCCATATCTCTTCCCTCTTTGTCTCCCTCCCTCCCACCCTCCCTATCCCACCCCTCCAGACAGCCACAAAGAACCGAGCCGGTTTCCCTGTGCCATGCGGCTGCTTCCCACTGGCTATCTACCTTACGTTTGTTAGTATATATATGTCCATGTCTCTCTCTCGCCCTATCACACCTCACCCTTCCCCCTCCCCATATCCTCAAGTCTGTTCTCCAGTAGGTCTGTGTCTTTATTCCTGTTTTACCCCTAGGTTCTTCATAACATTTTTTTTTCTTAAATTCCATATATATGTGTTAGCATACGGTATTTGTCCTTCTCTTTCTGACTTACTTCACTCTGTATGACAGACTCTAGATCTATCCACCTCATTACAAATAGCTCAATTTCGTTTCTTTTTATGGCTGAGTAATATTCCATTGTATATATGCGCCACACCTTCCCTACCCATTCATCCGACGATGGGCACTTAGGTTGCCTCCATCTCCGGGCTATTGTAAATAGAGCTGCAATGAACATTTTGGTACATGACTCTTTCTGAATTCTGGTTTCCTCAGGGTAGATTCTTACTTCTTATTGTATTCTTTTCTTTTCCACTTAGAGAAAACCCTTTAACTATTTTAGGGGCTGTTTAGTATTGATGAACTCTTTTAAGTTTTTGTTTGAGTAGTTATTTATCTTTCCTTCAATTCTGAATGATAATCTTGCTGGGTAAAGTATCCTATTTTATAGGTTTTTCCCTTTTATCACTTTAAATATATCATGCCACTCCCTTCTGGCCTGCAGATTTCTGAAGATTATGTGGTTCTTTGTTTTTCTGCTGCTGTCTTTAGAATTCTCTCTTTAACTTTTGCCATTTTAATTACATGTCTTGTTATGGATCTATTTGGGTTCATCTTGTATGGGGCTGTCTGTGCATCCTGTACCTGGATATCTGTTGCCTTCTTCAGGTTCAGGAAATTTTCAGCCATAATTATATTAAATAATTTTTGATCACTTTATCTCTCTTTTTTCTGGGGTCCCTATAATGCAAATGTTAGTATACTTGATGTTACTCCAGAGGTCCCTTAAACTGTTCTCATTTTTTAATTTGTTTTTCTTTTTACTGTTCTGATTTCTATTATTTCATCTTCCAGATTATTTCTGTGCTCTTCTGTATCACCTCGTTGCTTGTTAATTGCTTCTAGTTTGTTTTTTATTTCAGTTATTATTTTCTTCAGTTCTGACTGGTTCTCTTTTATATTTTCTAGTTTCTTAAAATACTCACTGTGTTCATCTATTCTTTTCCCTGTTCAGTTAGCATTCTTACTACTAATGCTTTGAACTCCTTATCTGGTAAATTATTTATCTCAGTTTTTTCTTTTGTTTCTTGTTCTTTCACTTGAAACATATTTTTCTGTTTTCTCATTTGCTTAACTTTCTCTGTCTCTTTGAAATTAAGTGAAACAGTTACCTGTCCATCTTGAAGGGGTGTCCTTGTGTGGGAGAGTCCATATACAATCTGCATGTGTCCAGTGGCTTTTGTGGAATGGCTGTATCTGAAGTGAACATCACATCTTCCCCCAGGGTGTGCTGGCAGCTATCACTCTGGTGGGAGGTGGGGATGGAGATGAAGGATTTAGTGCCAGAGCCAGGTGTGACCTGGGTCTTTCTCTCTGCTCAGTAGCCAATACCACTCTTCTGGGGGTGGAGTCAGGTCCCAAGTTGCTGGAGCAGAAGCCCTGAGGGTCAGGTCTGAGCTGGGTTCACTCCAAGTGTGTTCTCTCCCTGTTCTCAGCATTCGCACTTTCTCACCTGAGTGGAGCAGCACAAGAGGGCCTGGAGCAGGCACCTTGTATGGGGAGGGGCACATGCTGGGGAAGTCCTGGCATACCAGTCAGTTTTCTGGGCTGCTTCTGATCTTCCACCCCCGAGAACACAAGTATTGGCTGCCCTCACCCTGTTCAGGGGCCATGCTAGAATATAGCTAGCTCTCTTTCCCACACCCGCATGCTATCCTCAGCACCAGCAGCCTTCACCCTAGTGTGGAGCTGCAGTGAGGTTCAAGAGGGTCTGGAGTGGGTGCTCAGCATGGGCTGAGGCATGCACTTGGTTTGTTGTGAGAAACCAGCCAGAGTCCCTGGGCAGTTTTAATCTACTTCCTCTGCCTTTCTTCAGGAGTAAGCAAGTATGTATGTTTGCTCTTCTTTAGCAAAGTCTAGGTTTCTTATAGCCCAGTTGTTAGTCCCAATGTTCTTCAAACCAGCTAACAGGACTTGTCTTCCAGGTGTTGGACACCAGGCCTTGGGCCCCTAATATGTTGTTTGAACTGCTAGCTTCCCAAGGAGGATCTCTGAGCCTGTGTAATCTCCCTCCTCTTCTGTGCCCCTCCAAGTTCCTGACCTGCTTGTTTCTGTTCCCTTCCTGCCCAACTCCATGTGGATCTTTCTTACAACCTTGTTTGTATAAGAGTCCTGCTATCTCCAGTTTGTTTCAGTGAGAACTCTTCCACGTGTAGATGTATTTTTGATGTATTCATGGGAGTAGGTGAACTCTGTGTTCTCCTATTCTGCCATGTTGATCTCCTCCATCACCTTTAACTTTTGGCTCTGTATTTTTGGACTGATTATTTTTCTGTGGTAAGTGTCCAGACATATTTACTTTTCTTACAGATATCCAATTGACTCCAGCTCCATCTGTTGAAGTTTATCTTTATTCCACTGTAACATCACCTTTATCATAAATTCTAGGCAGATTTTAAAGTTGAAAACCATTTAAAAAAATGACATGATGTGCAATTAGTGCCCACTATGAACATTTACATTTTAAATGGCTTTTTCTTTTAGAGTTGTTGAAATAGTTTAAAATATTTTATTAACTTATTTATTCTTATTTATTTAATTATTCAACTCAGTGAGAAGCAGTATAATAAAATGGTTTCTGTCTCTGTACCCCTCATTGTGTTTTGTGATGATACCTCCTTGGTGATCTGCTGATTTTTTTTTTTTTTTTTCGATACACGGGCCTCTCACTGTTGTGGCCTCTCCCATTGCGGAGCACAGGTTCTGGACACGCAGGCTCAGCGGCCATGGCTCATGGGCCTAGCCGCTCCGTGGCATGTGGGATCTTCCCGGACCGGGCCACGAACCCGTGTCCCCTGCATCGGCAGGTGGACTCTCAACCACTGCGCCACCAGGGAAGCCCTGATCTGCTATTTTTTATTAAGCTTTCTTGCCATGTGCAGATGACAAACATAAAAAAAAATAGATTTAAACTAAATAATGTGCTTCTGCCCATAGCTATCTCTCCTCACTATAATTGTAATATACTCATCAATAGACCTCCTACATATGTAGAGAAGTTTCCTTTCCCAAGTAACCTTAAAATATATTTATTTTACATATAAGAAAATTGTAGTGAAATGAAGAAAAATGAAGTGACTTGTCACACTACAAGTTAGAGAGACAGCCTAGAATTTAAACCCAGAAATTCTGAGTCTTATTTCCTTAGATCTTCTTATTTTTATTTTTTTTTAAATATAGAAGTGTGTACATGTCAATCCCAAACTCCCAATTTATCCTTAGAGATTCTTATTTTTAAAAAACAATGAAAAGAAGAGAAAAATCTGAATCACCTAATTATATTGAAAACTTGTCAATTCAACAAAAATATTGCTCCTTTTCTCTTTCCCATAACATTGGGTGTCTGAATTTTGTGCTTGAGTTAATGGAAGCCCCACTACCAGTCTCCTAAGGACCCCTGCTATGGTCTGAATATTTGTGTTCCCCCAAAATTTGTATGTTGAAAACCTCAAAAATGATTATATCAGGAGCTGGGGCCTTTGGGAGGTCCTTAAGTCATGGGGGCAGAGCTTTCATGAATGGGATTAGTATTCATTAAAGAGAGACATCCCAAGCCATGGCAAGAAGGCGCTGGGGAAAGAGCCATCACTAAAACATGATCATGCTGATGCCTTTATCTCAGATTTCCAGCCTTCAGAACTGTGAGAAATAATTTCTGTTGTTTATAAGCTACCCAGTCTGTGGTATATTATAGCAGCTGAATAGACTAAGACAGTACCTAAACTCCTGCTTTGTCACCAAGGACCCAGGGAAGTAATAATAGAAAATGGTAACAAAAGGTCCTGCCTGTGTGATTTCTTGCTGATATCCAGACTGTACTGACTCTAAGCTACCATTCACTCTGCAGATTTTGCAAAATTATAAAACAATATGTGAGGAAAAACAAATTTCTCTCTTAAGGTATACATATGTAATAGCACATTTCTAGTCTCTGTGCATTTTATAGTCTTTATGTATTTTTCTTAACCTTTTAGTTGGACTTTATACAAATAAAAAAGACAAATTAAATCTAACTGATAGCCATTCCAGATTTTTTTAAATCTGGAAATCAGTATCTAATGTAGCCACACATTTCCTCTTTCTGAAAATGGAAACATTTGTTCCTTTATGGGTGTCCCACACTTCTCCCTTCCTGTATAATTAAAATAAAATATTTCTGGCAGTGACTCTGAGATCACATTTGTACATTTCTACAGCTTCCTAGAATATAAATCTTCAGAGTCTTGAGACTTGGATTAATTTAACTAGGGACTGCCTCAGACAATTTATATACTGTCTCAAGCAGCAATATCTTTTTATATTGTTCTAGCTGTTTTAGTTCAAAGATAGTTTTCTTTGCCTGAAAAAAATGCAATCTGAAGAATATGTGGTTATTCTTCCTTTCATTTGTAATAATACCATTTTAACTAAGCAGTAAGTCTATTCTTACCTCTTTACAAATAACTTTAGAAGGCTATGCATTGTTTTCTACTGAAATAGGATGGTTTACTGGAGACAAGGAGACATGAATGCAAATTCTAATTTTGTTTCATTCATTGATTTGGGCAAGTTTCTTAAAGTCTAGAAGATTTCTTTATTCCTAATTCTGAAAAAATTATGTATCATACAGGGTTTGTGATAGGGACTTAAAGGCCATGAGATGTAAATATAAAACATTTAGCAGAGTGTTTGGCATATATATGATTGTTAATTTCATTGAGTCACAGTACTTTGTTTTCAGATGGTCATTATCAGAGAGTGGGTAAGAGTGATTGTGTAAAATTTGTGACTCTGGGAAGCAGGCTCTGAGCCAGAGTTAGGAGTGTAAAATTTTTATCAAGGAGGGCAAAAGGCTTCAGACTGCAATCCAGATCTGTCTTCTGAGAACAGAAAAGAGAGTCTCATGCTGAGATAGAGATCTGTCAAATTTTTATCTGGCCAAAGGGGCTTTAGAGCATAATTACCCACTAGAGGAGACTCACAATGGGCAGAAATACCAAACCCTAGTCCCTCTGCCCCACTCATCAGGCAGGAATCTGCAGAAAGCCCAGGAAGAGTGTAGTCTTTGTTTACAAATTCAGACATTGTAATTAGACATTCTCAGTCAACTGCATTTCTTGCAGCCAGATAGCAAACTCTTTCTTGAAGGGGGATCCAAGCAGTACCTCTCATGTTGCCCTGTAGGGTTGTGGAGCAAGACTGCCTGTGCTCATTCCAATCTGACTCCTCCACCTGCTAACTGGTAGATTGTAAAGCAGGTACTTAACCTCTTTGTCCTTGGCTTCCTTATCTGTAAAATGAGAAAAATAACAGTAGCTAACATAGGGTTACTGTGCAAGTTAAGTTAAATAATGCGTATAAAGTACTTAGAATAGCATCTGAAACAGAGCAGAGACTCAATAAATATTTACCACTATTATTGGCATATTACATATTTTGCCTCTTTCTTGGTTTTATTCTTGCCTATATAACCCCTTCTTGCATCTTTTGTATATATTGTTTTCTAAAAAAACAAAAGAACAACAAAAAAAATGCTTTGCTGTGAACCTAAAACTGCTCTAAAAGTAGTCTTTAAAAACTCTTCATGGATATTTCTCATTGCTTATATTCCCTTCCTTGCTCTTATTCCCCATTGTTCCTTTTTGTCACTGCAGGTAATTGCACTTATTAATATTTAATTCAATAATCCCATTTAGTATAGGTAAGAAGGGAGTCTACAGGAGATTTTCATGTCAAAACCTTGCAGATTCAATGTACTTGTTCCACAACATGAACAAAATAAGCTTCTCTGAGGGCAAATCATAAGCATTCTGGGCTATATCCTCCCCAGATAAAAGGGAGCTATTTTATATCCATCAAAGTGCAAATAAGGTTTAGTTTAGTGGGCCAGAAAAATATTACCTGTTTTGACATAAATACAACAGAACAATTCCAAAGAAATCCAATTTTGAACAGCACTGCATGCAGGCATTAGAAAGTTTCAGAAGATTTGGGTGTTCTGAATGCTTTTTGTTGTTTGAGGTGCTCTCCTAAGATTAGCGGAGCATTAATGTAATGAAACAGCCTTATCCTTGTGCTCTTTCCATTTCTTCAAAAATAAGAATTTAATAACTATCCATTATATCCAGAGTCTCACCCATTCCAAGAATCTGAATTTTTTAGATATATCGTCCTTTGAAGAAAATACTCCTTTGGAGCAATCCCAAGGCTACCGCTAGTATCTACATGTAAAGACAGAAACCATGAGCTTTTAAACTATGATTGTAGAAAAGAAACTGGATTGTTCTGACCAACTTGAGAGTCATGATTTTTCTTTTTAAAAATGTCATTTCTTTTTCATCATGTAATAATGACAGCATGACACATAGAAGATATGTGATGAATCTCAGTCCTGTTTTCATGACACTTCAATCATCTTTCTTCAAACATTGCCCTAACAGTCATTTATTCACTCAGTAAGTATGTACTGAGCAGCTATTTTGTAGCTGGCCTACTTCTAGGTACCACGGTACAGAAGTGAACAATTGAAATGACATTCACTCTCCCACTTAAAATTTTCCCTTATAATTAGAGTAGAATTCTTCCATTGCCTACAAGGCCAAATCAGCACTTCAGCCTCTGCCTGTGTCTACGAGTTTAAGTTGTAGAAGATCCTCTGAGCTTACTTTGCTGCAGACACAGTGTTCTACAGTCCTTATCTTGGTTTTTGAACATCTCAAGCTTTTTCCTACCCTAGGACATTTGCACTAGCTGTTGCCTCTATATGGTATGCCTTTCCTACATATCTTATAGTTTCTTCTCATTATTTAGATCCCACCTCAAAGGGTGACCTCATAAAGTCTCTGGCCTAAAATAGCTTCCAACTCTACTCTCCAATCCGTGTTTATCACTTAACACTGTTCTATATCTTATCCAAAATAATCATTATTGGAAATTATATTAATTGTTTTTAACTATCCATTGACTTTTTTTTTTTTTTTTTTTTTTTTTTTTGCACTGCATGGCATGTGGGATCTTAGTTCCCTGACCAGAGATCAAACCCATGCCCCCTGTAGTGGAAAAGAATAGAGTCTTAACCACTGAACCACCAGGGAAGCCCCTGACTGTTTTTATCCTGAGAAATGAATGGCGCGGGCCTCTCACTGTTGTGGCCTCTCCCATTGCAGAGCACAGGCTCCAGACGTGCAGGCTCAGCGGCCATGGCTCACGGGCCGAGCAACTCCGCGGCATGTGGGATCTTCCCGGACTGGGGCACGAACCCGTGTCCCCTGCATTGGCAGGTGGACTCTCAACCACTGCGCCACCAGGGAAGCCCATCCATTGACTTTTTTGCAGTGTTCATAGCTTTTTGATTTTATGACTCCATTTGACACCCACCTCCCTTACTTTTATGCCCTGTCTCCAGGATCCCATGATGTGTTTCTGGATCACTATTTTCTTAGTTCTATCATAGCACTGAGTGCTCTCTGTGTTGTAATGATCATTGTATTTGACTTCCCCTAGCACTGACATGCAGGCTGTTTGAGGGTAGGACCTACAGTTTCATATTCACAGTTGTAGGTCCTGAAGCGATGCAGAGTAGGCAGTGATTTCTAAAAAAATATTTATTGAGGAAATTAATTAATGTAAAATTTTATGTAATATTTACCACTTAATTACTATATGTTGTTTCACATAAATAAGTGGAAAAAGGCATAAGCTTAATCTCCCTTTTCAAAGAAGTCTTACATTTCTACTCAAACTATTAGAATCATATATTTTTACAGCCACTTGTGATTTCTAGGGTATTGAATATCCTTCTCATTAAAGGTCTATAGATAGGAAGCAAGTAGGAAGAACTAAGAAAGTTTGGAGTACTTTCATTTGGAACTTATGTTCTAGGTCACATCATTCCCTTAAATTGATTGTAGAGAAGACTTCTGACATTTCATAGGAAGGAACTCGTTTACACAGATAAATGAGAGGATGGATGAAGATTTATGTACTAATTTTTAAATTATTATTTGTCCACCTTATTTCTACAACCATTTTAATATATAAGTGCCTTTGGTTAGCAAAAAGCAGATTGAATTTCTTCCAACAATAACAGCATTGTTGGAATTTCTTCCAACATTGATTATAGCTCTTCAATATCATGAAGCCCAATTGTTTATTACGTTTTCAAGGAAATGATATATACTTGCTACTTATTACACCATAATAGATAATTCTTCTTATTCAGATAGACTTTTGGAATAGATGTTAGATTAGAAAAATAGAATATTTGAAGACCTAATTATATGCAGAGAACAAAACATAAATCTCTTTGATTATGGTTATTTTCATCAGAATTTTGTTTCAAAATGGAATTTAACTTCTCAAATATTTATAAGAAAACAGAATAAAATTAATCATCAATTAATGTAGCTACACCCTGTGCCAATGGAGTAATTTCATCATATATCACTAGAATTAGCCAGAATAAAGGCACCATTGCTTGACTCATTACCTTGACATTGTACAAAAATAATAATGATAATTCAGCCTTTATATTTAAATATTCTTCCATATGTGGTTAAACTATATATCAATAATATGAACATCAGAAATGATATTAAATAAACCATTAAACTGGGCAAAGTATTAAGAAAAACACATTACATTCTCCAGTATTAGAGAATATTAGATCTAGGATCATGTTTTTAAGAAATATTAAACTAATTCATCACAGGACAACTTTATTTTGTTTCAGAATGTCACTTTATACAGCATATTCTTTGTTTTAAAATTATGTGCTTAAGAGTGCAGTAATTTTTATGCTCTGGAAAGGATATGAATTGCCATTGTTATTTTTTCCTGGAGCAGTCCAGGCAGTTTGAACTGAAATTAATGCAAGAGAGAAAAAGCAGCACCATTCAACAGAAATTTCCATGTACCACAGTCTGTGGTGTTCTTTTTAGCAATCTAGGGTGAAATGAGCAGTATTTTTCTTTTTCAAATGTTCTTTCCATATTGGCCTTTGATAGTGCATGAAAAGATGTACTCCAGTGACTGGCAGCCAGACTTGCCCTGTTATTCACAGTGGTTGCACCTTGCATAGGTATATACGTCGAAGTTTTTTACACACTGAAATAGTCACAGATGTTTTGACCACATTCCTCCAGTGCATAAAGTGATGCAAATCACATGCCAATTGGTTATATATAATGCCTCAATTTGGACAGTGCTGCTTTTAAACAAAGATGAACTCAGGAACATACTGGAAAGAGGAAGAAGTGTGGCCTAGAAGAGGAAAAGGAAAGGACAGAAAAACCCTC
Organism: Lipotes vexillifer; assembly: GCF_000442215.2. NCBI lineage: Eukaryota > Metazoa > Chordata > Mammalia > Artiodactyla > Lipotidae > Lipotes > Lipotes vexillifer. The sequence goes on along the minus strand of NW_006794406.1, from coordinate 163,766 downwards.
CAAAGGTTTATGATCATATTGGAAGAAAACAACAGTACCTACACTGTAACCATAATGCTTTTCCTAGCTCACATTGTTAAATTGAAGACAGTCCCTCTCTTTCTCTGTGATATGTGCATCTGCCCTATGGTGAGCTCAGTTCAGCTGATGTGTCAATTTATGGTCTGAAAATGCAGTAACATCTGATGGGTGAAGTGTGGCCGTAATTAGAGAAGCATGAGAGATGAAAACTGATCTCGTACTAGGTGGTTATTATTTTCACCCTTCTACAATCCTATACCCTAGATTTTAATGTAATTTTTAATAAGTATACTATGGTCAGATCATGAAGCTAGTAAGTGATGAAGGTAAAATTTGCATCCATGACTGACTCCCAAACTTGCACCCTTCTTGTTATCCTATGTTTTCTCATTAGAAACAAGTGCTTAATCTTCCTTTGAGGACATGGACACCTTCAAGTAAGCAATAAAATGGCTCTTTCTAGAATAATCAATGAGCTTTTTATTAATGAAAATACATCATACAATGTAGGGGATTCACAGTGTCCCACATTTTGGGGATGAGTATTTGATTCAAAATGAGACTTTCTCATAAGAAGTCAAAATGGAAGCTTTATTTCCCTTCTGCAGGCCATGATTTTTTTAAAAAAATAGTGTTGTATTCAAAAAGGAAGAGGCAGATAAATAAGGTTGATTTTAAGGGACTAAATAGTATTATAAACTCAAGTTCAGCAACAACAGAAAAACAAGAGCAATCATTGTGCTCCTTTGTGATTAGAACAGATTGTTTAATATACCTCCTCCCTTCAAAGACCTGCATTTTAAAATAATCATCTTCTATTCAGCTAGAATGGTAATATTTTACTTTTCTACTTGTGTTACTGTTATTTTAATATTGTTTTTTTTCTCCTTTAGTAACTGTAACCTCAAAGTAATGATTTAAATATGGATACATTTAGACAATACAATGTACATGATTGAGAACATTTTAAATACCTTAATTTAAGACACATAGTGTCAGCATGATTTTCATGCCACCATGATTTTCATATCAGCTCATCCTTTTGTTAGTACCATTTTGATCTACATTTCTGGATCTGGGAAACTCAACATGTCTGATTCTGTGTGCATAATCTCAGATCCAAAGCCTTAGATATTTTTCCAGTTCATTTAATTTTTAGCTTTTGTTTGAATTCAATAATGTGATTATTGAAACAATTAGGAGAAAATCACAATGAACAAACTTTCAAAACATAAAAATCGGGGGGAGGGCCTACAAGATGGTGGAGGAGTAAGCCATGGAGATCACCTTCCTACCTACAAATACATCTACATGTGGAACAACTTCAACAGAACACCTACTGAACGCTGGTAGAAGACCTCAGACTTCCCAAAAGGCAAGGAACTCCCCACGTACCTGGGTAGGGCAAAAGAAAAAAAAGACAAAAGAATAGGGATGGGACTTGGACTCCTGGGAGAGAGCTGTGAAGGAAGAAAAGTTTCCACACACTAGGAAGCCCCTTCCCTGGCAGAGATAGGGGTGACAGGAGGGAAGCTTTGGAGCCATGGAGGAGAGCATAGCAACAGGGTTGCAGAGGGCAAAGTGGAGAGCTTCCCGCACAGAGGATCGGTGCAGACCGGCACTCACCACCCTGAGAGGTTCGTCTGCTCACCTGCCAGGGCCGGTGGGGGCTGAGAGTTTAGGCTCGGGCTTTGGAGGTAAGACCCCAGGGAGAGGACTGGGGTTGGCTGTGTAAACACAGCCTGAAGGGGGCTAGTGTGCCACAGCTACCCGGGAGGGAATCCAAAATAGAGTCTGGAACTGCAAAAGAGGTAAAAGACTACTGTTTTGGGGTGCATGAGGAGAGCAGATTCAGAGTACCGCCTAAACAAGCTTCAGAGATGGCGCAAGCCTGGCTATCAACGCAGACACCAGAGAACAGCATGAAATGTTAAGGCTGCTATTGCAGCCACCAAGAAGCCTGTGTGCAAGCACAGGTCAGTATCCACGCCTCCCCTCCCACTGCCAGGGTCCCGTGATCCAGGGACAACTTCCCCAGGAGAATATACAGCACACCTCAGGCTGTTGCCACGTCATGCTGGCCTCTGCCACTGCAGGCTCACCCTGCATCTGCACCCCTCCTTCCTCCCGGCCTGAGTGAGCCAGAGCCCCCTAATCAGCCGCTCTTTTAACCCCCTCCTGTCTGGGTGCGGAACAGATGCCAGAGGGCGACCTACATGCAGAGGCAGGGCCAAAAAAAAAATTAATGGATTAAAAGCTCCAACGAAAACACATAGACTGGCTGAGTGGATACAAAGACAAGACCCGTATATATGCTGTCTACAAAAGACCCACTTCAGACCTAGGGACACATAGAGACTGAAAGTGAGGGGATGGAAAAAGATATTCCATGCAAATGGAAATAAAAGCTGGAGTAGCAGTTCTCACATTAGACAAAATAGACTTTAAATAAAGACTATTGCAAGAGACAAAGAAGGTCAGTACATAATGATCAAGGGATCAATCCAAGAAGAAGACATAACAATTGTAAATATTTATGCACCCAACATAGGAGCACCTCAATATATAAGACAAATGCTAACAGCCATAAAAGGGGAAATCGACAGTAACACAATCATAGTAGGGGACGTTAACACCTCACTTTCACCAATGGACAGATCATCCAAAATGAAAATAAATAAGGAAGCACAAGCTTTAAATGATGCATTAAACAAGAAAAACTTAAATGATATTTATAGGGCATTCCATCCAAAAACAACAGAATACAGTTTCTTCTCAAGTTCTCATGGAACATTCTCCAGGATAGATCATATCTTGGGTCACAAATCTTGGTAAACTTAAGAAAATTGAAATCGTATCAAGTATCTTTTCTGACCACAATGCTATGAGACTAGGTATCAATTATGGGAAAAAACCTGTAAAAAATACAAATACATGGAGGCTAAACAATACACTACTTAATAACCAAGAGATCACCGAAGAAATCAAAGAGGAAATCAAAAAATACCTAGAAACAAATGACAATGAAAATATGATGACCCAAAACCTATGGGATGAGCAAAAGCAGTTCTAGGAGGGAGGTTTATAGCAATACAATCTCACCTCAAGAAACATCTCAAACAACCTAAACTTACACCTAAAGCAATTAGAGAAAGAAGAATGAAAAATACCCCAAAGTTAGCAGAAGGAAAGAAATCATAAAGATCAGATCAGAAATAAAAGGAACGAAATGCTACCAAAGAGAATAAGACTAAAATCTGGTTCTTTGAGAAGATAAACACAGTTGATATACCATTAGCCAGACTCATCAAGAAAAAAAAGGGAGAAGACTCAAATCAATAGAATTAGAAATGAAATAGGAGAAGTAACAACTGCCACTGCAGAAATACAAAGGATCATGAGAGATTACTACAAGCAACTCTATGCCAATAAAATGGGCAACCTGGAAGAAATGGACAAATTCGTAGAAGAGCACACACTTCTGACACTGAATCAGGAAGAAATAGAAAATGTAAAAAGACCATTCACAAGCACTGAAATTGGAACTGTGATAAAAAATCTTCCAACAAAGAAAAGTCCAGGACCTGATGGCTTCACAGGTGAATTCCACCAAACATCTAGAGAAGAGCTAACACCTATCCTTCTCAAACTCTTCCAAAATATAGCAGAGGGAGGAACACTCCCAAACTCATTCTACGAGGCCACCATCACCCTGATACCAAAACCAGACAAAGATGTAATAAAAAAATAAAACTGTAGGCCAATATCACTGATGAACATAGATGAGAAAATCCTCAACAAAATACTAGCAAACAGAATCCAAAGCACATTAAAGGGATCATACACCATGATCAAGTGAGTTTTATCCCAGGAATGCAAGGATTCTTCAATATATGCAAATCAATCAATGTGATACACCATATTAACAGACTGAAGGATAAAAGCCATATGATCATCTCAGTAGATGCAGAAAAACCTTTGACAAAATTCAACACCCATTTCTGATAAAAACCCTCCAGAAAGTAGGCATAGAGGGAACTTACTTCAACATAATAAAGGGCATATATGACAAACCCACAGCCAGCATCATTCTCAAGGGTGAAAAACTGAAACCATCTCCACTAAGATCAGGAACAAGACAAGGTTTTCCACTCTCACCACTACTATTCAACATAGTTTTGGAAGTTTTAGTCACAGCAATCAGAGAAGAAAAAGAAATAAAAGGAATCCAAATAGGAAAAGAAGAAGTAAAACTGTCACTGTTTGCAGATGACATGATACTATACATAGAGAATCCTAAAGATACTACCAGAAAACTACTAGAGCTAATCAATGAATTTGGTAAAGTAGTAGGGTACAAAATTAACACAGAGAAATCTCTTGTATTCCTATATACTAATGATAAAAAATCTGAAAGAGAAATTAAGGAAACACTCCCATTTACCATTGCAACAAAAAGAATAAAATCCCTAGGAATAAACCTACCTAAGGAGACAAAAGGCCTGTATGCAGAAAACTATAAGACACTGATGAAAGAAATTAATAGGTGATACAAACAGATGGAGAGAGAGATCATGTTCTTGGATTGGAAGAATTAATATTGTGAAAATGACTATACTACCCAAAGCAATCTAAAGATTCAATGCAGTCCCTATCAAACTACCAATGACATTTTTCACAGAAGTAGAGCAAAAAATTTCAAATTTTGTATGGAAACACAAAAGACCCTGAATAGCCAAAGCAATCTTGACAAAGAAAAATGGAGCTGGAGGAATTAGGCTCCCAGACTTCTGACTATACCTCAAAGCTACAGGAATGAAGACAGTATGGTACTGGCACAAAAACAGAAAGACACATCAATGGAACAGGATAGAAAGCCCAGAGATAAACCCATACACATATGGTCACCTTATTTTTGATAAAGGAGGCAAGAATATACAATGGAGAAATGACAGCCTCTTTAGTAAGTGGTGCTGGGAAAACTGGACAGCTATCTGTAAAAGAATGAAATGAGATCACTCCCTAACACCATACACAAAAATAAAATCAAAATGGATTAAAGACCTAAATGTAAGGCCAGACACTATCAAACTCTTAGAGGTAAACATAGGCAGAATACTCTGTCATGAACGACAACAAGATCCTTTTAGAACCACCTCCTAGAGAAATAAAAACAAAAATAAATGAGACCTAATGAAACTGAAAAGCTTTTGCACAGCAAAGGAAACCATAAAGAAGATGAAAAGACAGGCCTAAGAATGGGAAAAAATGTTTGCAAATGAAGCAACTGACAAAGGATTAATTTCCAAAATTTACAAGCAGCTTATGCAGCTCAATATCAAAAAAAAACAACCCAATCAAAAAATGGGCAGAAGACCTAAATAGACATTTCTCAAAAGAAGGTATACAGATTGCCAACAAACACATGAAAGGATGCTCAACATCACTAATCACTAGAGAAATTGAAATCAAAACTACAATTAGGTATCACCTCACACCAGTCAGAATGTCCATCATCAAAAATTCTACAAACAGTAAATGCTGGAGAGGGTGTGGAGTAAAGGGAACCCTCTCACGCTGTTGGTGGGAATGTAAATTGATACAGCCATTATGGAGAACAGTATGGAGTTTCCTTAAAGAACTAAAAATAGAACTACCATAGGACTCAGCAATCCCACCACTGGGCATATACCCGGAGAACACCATAATTCAAAAAGAGTCATGTATCAGAGTCTTTATTGCAGCACTATTTACAATAGCCAGGACTGGAAGCAACCTAAGTGTCCATTGACAGATGAGTGGATAAAGAAGATGTGGCACATATATATACTGGAATATTACTGAGCCAAAGAAAGAAACGAAATTGAGTTATTTGTAGTGAGGTGGATGGACCTAGAGTCTGTCATACAGAGTGAAGTACGTCAGAAGGAGAAAAACAAATACCATATGCTAACACATATATGTGGAATAAGAAAATCGTTCTGAAGAACCTAGGGGCAGGACAGGAATAAAGACGCAGTCGTACAGAATGGACTTGACACAGGGAGGAGGAAGGGTAAGCTGAGACAAAGAGAGTGGCATGGACATATACACACTACCAAATGTAAAATAGATAGATAGTGGGAAGCAGCCTCATAGCACAGGGAGATCAGCTGGTGCTTTGTGACCACTTAGTAGGTTGGGATAGGGAGGGTGGGAAGGAGACACAAGAGGGAGGGGATATGGCGATAGTATAGCTGATTCACTTTGTTATACAGCAGCAACTAACACAATGGTGTAAAGCAATTATACTCCAAAAAGATGTTAAAAAAAACATAAAATTCTAAGAGTCTATAAAATCCACTGTGCCATTGACCAAATTTCAGAAGCTATCAAACTCAGTTCATTTTGATCTAGTTTATTTCTTCCTCAGAGGAATATGGGAGTCTTTTTTTCTGCCATGAGTAGTTTTTAAAAATGTAAAAATTCCCTTTTCAAAGATAGATCATCCCCTTCCCATCCTACAGTCTTTGAACTAAGTGTCACATCAGTGACAGCATGCGTACCTCTTCTTGGAATCATAGCAAAAGTTACAGCTTTTTCCCCAGCACAGGTAGAACACTGGAGGTGATAATGAAGGAGAAGTGTAGAAATTTGGAAACCTTGTAAGGATCAATGAGAAATGAACATGAAATTTTTAAGTTACAAATTACTACTTACATATAAAAGTTGCCATTCTTCTTCTTTTTCCTATTACTGCTGCTGCTGCTATTACTACTCCTACTCCTACTCCTACTCCTCCTACTCCTACCACCACAGTTAATATTTGGATTTTGTAAAGCCTTAAACGTTCTTTTGTCCATGACAGGAGGGTTAGTAAATTGGCCTTGTGTTACAGAGATTAATACTGAATTCTGGCTCTACATTCAATATCTGTGTAATTTAGGGCAAATTATTTTAATTGTCTTTGCCTCAGGTTCTTCATCTGTGAAATAGAAATAAAAATTTTATTTGAGTAAATTCCACTTCTGGTCATGATGGAGTAACTGGCACCAGACTTTCCTTCCGATGTAAAGAACTAGGTAAATATGTATGAACAACCTCCATGAGACAACTGTTTTTAGATATTAGGCAATAGCCGGAGTGGAATGGTTTGCCCTTAAAGAAGGGGAAAACCCTGCTGAGCCCTATAGTTGTCTCAGTTTTCTGCCTGGATGCATGTTCCATACTATGGAACAGGGGGAGGGAATCTATGTAAGGATGGCATTTTTGCTCAGTTGATGAGTTTGCAAACAGAGATCGAGGAAGCTAAGGTAGCTGGAATTTGCAGTGTAGAACTGCATGAGAGGGAGCAACACAGAGTGCCAGAATTTACAGAGGGAGTTCCACTGAGTCTTTGTGAAACTGTCACATGTGATAAGATTCCGTGAGGATATGCAAAGGACAATTACTGAGACAGGACAGCTTCCAGGAAATATTCACTGAAAAATTACCAGATGAAATTTTTCAAGGGTGAAATATATAGAGGTATTTTGTTGAACATACTCAATATTCAGTAGAGAATTTACTATATAGTAGATAGTCTTTAAGCAATCTAGCCCGCATCCCTCCCTTCTCCCTTCTTCCTTCTTGTTCCCTTTTTGTTTTCTAAAGTTGGATATGGGATAATGATAAACTTTTGCAAAAATGAAGTGGGGATGTGGCCCTCCTCTTACATGAGGAATAAATACAAAAAAGATACATCCTTACATGCACACACACATACACAAAGGGAAAGAAACACATTTTATAAAAGCAAGAGCTCTGAATCACTTTCATACTCCCTACAAAAGCTCCTATCCTTTAGTACCATGGTCTATTAATGTTCTCAACAGTGACCCCCATCAGTGCTTCTTTTCCTTGGAAGGAGAATACAGAGGACTTGAATTCAGTGTGAGAGATCAAAGTTTTCCATTAATAACCATGACCTAAACTCCACTGATGGCACATGGAAAGGGAAGGAAATGAACTGAGAGATACTGCAGAGGAATAAATAAAGACTGGAGAGGCAAGGATTAAAAAGAAAGAAAATTATGACATCATTAATAGGACATGGGACATGGATATAATATGCAGGGATACAAAAAGTAGGCAATAATTTGAACATGTGGAGACAAGTCTGATTTTGTATTTGCTGAATCGGAAGTGCTGGTATAGGACTGAGGTGGAGCTGTGCAGATGATCACAGAAAAAAGAGACATGTTTCATGTGAGCTGCAACATGATTTTATATCTATATAATTTAAATATGTAGATATCTGCTTGGAGGTGCCTGTGGACACCTTAGGAAGTAATTAATGAAGAAGTCAACATTGAAGGAAATACAAAGTTTAGGATAAAATTGTGAGGCAAATCTAATATCATTTGAGTGAAATGGATGAAGAGCCAGCAAAAAAAAAATGAAGAGTGGTAAGAAAGCAGTGAGATTCCCAGGGTTCAGTGGGTATATTAGCTTGCTAGGGCTGTGTGATACTGTGATTTATAGTAAGAAATGTGTATTTGGTCTTTGACCCATTCCTGGCACAGAGCCCCCAAAACCCTTGTAATTTCCTAAGTGGTGATAGAGATAAAGGTGTCTTTTGGTATGATAATGAGGTGACTATTGGAATACACCTAAGGAAGGGGGTTGGATGCCAGGAGAACCAACCAAGTGATTAGAGGATTGGAACTTTCAGCTCCACCCTCTGACCTGGGGATGGGGTGGGGTGCGGGGTGCTGCTGGAGATTGAGTTTAATCATCAATGGCCAATGATTTCATGACTATTGCCTATGTAATGAACCTTCATAAAATCCCCAAAGGAGAGATTTTGGAGAGCTAGCTGCTTGGTGAACACATGGAGCTTCAGAGAGTGGTGCCCTCAGAGAGGGTATGAAAGTTCAGGCCCTCTTCCTGTACGTTGCCCTCTGCATCTCTTCCATCTGGCTGTTCATGAGTTACATCCTTTCATAATAAACTGATGACCTAGTAAGTAAAATGTTTCTCTGAGTCCTGTGAGCCACTCCAGCAGATTAATCAAACACCAGGAGGAGGTCCCGGAAATCTCCAGTCTCTAAGTGGATCAGAAGTAACAATCTGGGTTTGCCTCTGGCATCTGAAGTGAGGAGGGAGGCAATCTTATAGGCCTGAGCCCTTAACCTGTAGAATATGGTGCTATCTCTGGGTAGAGAGTGTCAGAATTAAGTTGAGTTGTACACCCTGCTGGTGTCAGAGAATTGGTGGTGGTGTGGGGGAAACCCCTCCACACTGCAATTAGATGCAGCATTCTTAGAATGCCATAACAAAATACATAGGCTGAGTGGCTTAAACAAGAGAAACTTATTTTCTCACTGTTCTGGAGGCTGAAAGTCCAAGATCATGACGTCAGCAGGTTTGGATTCTTCTGAGGCCTCTCTCTTGGTCTGCAGGTGGCTGCCTTTTTACTGTGTCCCTCAGGGTCTTTTCTCTGTGCACAAGGATCTCTAGGGTCTCTTTGTGTGTCCTCATATCTTCTTCTTATAAGGACATTGGTTAAATTGGATTAGGACTACCCTAATAGCCTCATTTTAACTTAATCACCTCTTTAATGGTACCTATGTCCAAATATAGCCACATATTGAGGTACTTGGGGTTTAGGGCTCAATATATGAATTTTGAGGGGACACAATTTGACATAATGGGAGAAAGAAAAACATTTAAAACAAAGCATAATGAAACATATCTACAGTTAATTTTAGAGCAATCAAAGAGTAAAGGGATTTTAAAACATAAGCTATGGAATTCATAAACAAAATTGTTTATTAGTGTGACAGAGATAGCAGACTGAATGTGAAGGGTTTAGATTGAGTAGTTGAATGGGAGAAGAAGACATGTATGAAGTCATCTGAGTATTACAAGACTGAAAGGAACATTTTCTTTTTGAGTGCAAAGGTCAGAGTGTTCTAAGTTGAGTGAGAAGGTGCTAATGCAAAGACAAAATAGATATGGCTGATGGAAAAATCTGTGAAGGGCATTTTAAGGAAAAGGCTTAGGAAGAAAAGGGGATAAGGAGACTTAGTTTGCAGGGTTGTTTTTTTTTTTAAGTGTGGGAAGGAGAAATTGAGTAAGATTATGCCAGTTGGTCTCAGCATTTATTGTACAGTAGGTTGCTAGGCCATTTTCAAAAAATGAAAAGGGTTTGTCCTTCTGTGACTGGCTTATTTCACTTAGCAACTTGTAGGAGGTATCTAAAATGGTCAAACACATAGATGAGAGTAGAATGGTGGTGTCAGTGACTGGAGAGGGCCGGAAACTGGGAGTTGCTTTCAGTGGGTACAAAGTTTCAGTTTTGTAAGATGATTACTCTAGAGACCTGCTGTACAATACTATGCCTATGGTTACAACAGTGTATTGTACACTTAAAATTTTGTTAAGAGGGTAGATCTGGTGGTAAGTGTTCTTACTACAAAAAATAAGCAGTGCAGCTCCAGCTTAGTGGTAAAGCAAATGAATGTGAAGAGCAGTGATGCAGGGAACAAAAAAGAGGTAAAACTAATGCTGATGTGAAGGTTAAATAGGAAGAAATGAATGGGGGATTGAAAACAGGAAAATTGTATTCAGAGCAGTGTTTGGTGGAATGCTGGAAAAATAATAGGGATAGAATGTTCTTGTGTTTCAGAAGAAACAATACTAATAACATTACAAATTTCAAAGATTTTCTTTTTTTATAAACTTATTTAATTAATTTATTTCTGGCTGTGTTGGGTCTTCCCTTGCTATGCACGAGCTTTCTCTAGTTGCGGCGAGTGGGGGCTACTCTTCGTTTCTGTACGAGGGATTCTCATTGTGGTGGCTTCTCTTGTTGCAGAGCACAGGCTCTAGGCACGCGGGCTTCAGTAGTTGCAGCACGCAGGCTCAGTAGTTAGGGCTTGCGGGCTCTAGAGCGCAGGCTCAGTAGTTGTGGTGCAGGGGCTTAGTTGCTCCGTGGCATGTGGGATCTTCCCAGACCAGGGCTCTAACCTGTGTCCCCTGCATTGGCAGACAGAGTCTTAACCACTGCGCCATCGGGGAAGCTCCCTCAAAGATTTGGTAAATAAAAGAAAGTAGATTAATTTCACTGAAAAATGAGTGAGAGAGGAACCAATATCAAGCAGCTGACATTAATAGACGTAATCACCTATTTTTTTCCTTTCTCTCTAGTGCCCCTGCTCACATAATAAACAATAGTAGGAACTAAGGGGTTATTTTAATTCTATAACAATGCCTCATCTTTGAATGATCTGAGTGGTTTTCATTATAAACTTTTGATGTAAATTTTAATAGACTGAGCATACACAGCCTTAGGAAAGTTAATTTGTTTCTAAGGAATCCTTTAATAGCTATTACAAAAACTAAGAAAAAACGGACCTAAAGGAAAAGATTAAAGCTGATTTAACTATGTCTCAGAAAATGCAAGCTAACTGAAAATACAAAATGCCTCAATGCATGGAAATTATTATCATAAAAATATTTTAGGGAATATGCATTCAGAGAGTGGTAAACAATGCTATTCACTCATGAGAATATAATTTAAACTGGAAAAAAATTACAGACACCTCCCATTAAGAGAGATAGCCTCTTTGTTCCTGCAGTATAGACACACTAAATGATAGAAAATCACAATACAGTCAGCAAGTCTGAAAACTCACAAGGTCATGTCTACATGATGATAGTCGTAGGATCTAGATTCAAAAATTATATTGTGCCCATGTTGCCTATTCTCACTCTATTACAAAATAATGTAACAAACAGATAAACAGATTTTTATCTGTGGTTTCTTGGAATTAAAAGAGTTTGGTACCTAACCACACTCACAAGTAGATAAATTCACAGCAGGAACACATGTTCACTTCCACTGCAGTTCAGAGGCATAAAGAGCATGTCAACCCTGATTTCTCTCTGTGTGATCTGTTTTCCCTCAGAGGCCTTTACTCCCATGAGGCAGCTGAAAGAAAGAAAACTAAATTTACCCAATTCAGTAATCTTAACTTGAGTTAATAATGTTAAACCACTCTTTAAGTAATTCATCTCTTCGGAATACAAATATTTTTTTCCCAGATTTCTCTCTCTTCCCTTTCGAGAGAGGGCAATGACTTAGGCAATCTCTTGTCAGCAAAAGAGATTCAGGCTGAGACCCACATGGAATCCTTTGTGTCCTCCAGGATCTTGGCTGTGTAGGGCCTTGGACTCGTCAGCTCTCTGGTCTGGTGAGGTGTGACTGACAATATTTCGCTCCCTGTGTGTCATGTGCTGGCAGCCACTGCTGAAGACTCTGGCTGCAGATATTTGTCCTGGGTCTTCACGTTGCTATCTGCAGTAGCTCCATCATGGACCTGCAGGTTTTACAAACTATCTACTGTCCCTTTTATCACATCTGCCTCCCTCACAGGGGATGCAGGGACTCCCAGAGCCTCTGACAAGTAAAGGCCTAGAGGAATGAACATGAATATCTACCTGCCTCTGGCCACCACCTCGGAGCCACATTTACACCACATTGGATCCAGAGAATTTTCCCAGGGGTTTGCAGCCTCAGTGACACAGTTCCCATGGAATTATGCCACTTGCCACAGTGTTTCCCAGCTCTAACCTACACGTATGGATGTTTCTCAAAACCCTCAGCTTAAAGTTTTGGTACTGAGTGGGAATAGAAGAAAGAAGTTTTGACCCTGAAACTACTTTATCTTATCTACCTTAGGAGAATAAGATTTATGAGCTAATCATCATAGGCAGATGGAATGTCTTCTCTGCAGTATGAAAGGAAATCTATGGCTGGAGTCTATAAGGTTTATTTCTTCATGTACTAAAAGAATTTAGAAGATTCATATCTCTTTAAAAAAAGCTTAGATATCTAAATAATTGTTTTTCATCAAAATACTATTTTAAACATCACAAACTGAGTACAGCCATTAATTCTTTTATTCTCTTC
>NW_006794406.1:94956-150798 GCF_000442215.2 Lipotes vexillifer | reverse complement strand
TCCTGCTATGTCAACTCTTAGTCTCCACATAGAAATCCAAAGGGACACCTTGCTTCTGACAGACTAGCGAGACAATCCTGAACACATTACAGAAAAAGAAAAAAAAAGCCTTAAAATATGTCAAAATATTAGATTCATTACATTGAAAAAGGAAATTGTAGGATTAGGGTGGAATTTATTTGAATTTGGAATCTATTATTTACCAATTTCTTCTGGACTTTCCACTAACTTCTTCTGAATTAAGAAAACCAAGCAAGCAGGGCTCACATCTTATCACTTCCCTATTATCTATGCATTTCTCAGGCCACATCTGGAATTGAGTCTCTATGTAACATGAGTTATTCTTGAGAACATGTGACTCTGGGATGATACACTAATGATACAATGAAAATAAACAAATTTCAACACTCAGTTTTTTGATGTGCAGAAGGATTTTATTAAAGTCCATCTATTAATTGTCTACATTTCTTTGATACTATTCTTATAGAAATCTAGTCTCCTTAGTTTCTCATATGTCTATATTTTCTTTATCCATCACCTTCACCCTAAATTTGGCCCTTAAAACCTATACTGGTCATACTGTTTTTCGGTCTGTTCAGTATGATTTCTGTATTAGTTATCAATAGCTCTATCACTTTCACCACATGCTGTTTGTCAGAAGCAAACCACAACACCTGCCTACAGGGAACTACTCTTCTGCCATAATAATGCATCTGACTTTCATAGTCCTGTCCTGGACCCAGGGGTTAACATGTGATTGGACTAAGCCGATGACCTTCATGCACTGGACAATGGTGGTCCATTCCAGGGTCGACTACTGAAGATATTTTGCTCTTCAACCCAAGAGATACATCCACTCTTATCTGTCATAATCCCTTTATAAGTACACTCTCTGCTCTCCCAAATCTGTATATTTGTTCACCAGATTTTCTCTGCCTGAAATACATTTCTAAATAATTTCCCCATCTTACTACATCTTCTTAATCTTTGTATACAAAATCCTGATACACTTTTGAGTTCTAGCTCAAAGCCTACCTCATGTGAAAGTTTTCTGTATTAAGAATATCTCGCTCCATTTTCCCATACTCTTACATTCTCTTAGCCTACCTTTTACTTCAGTCATTGCCTTAGCAACCAGCTTCACACAGGTATGACCTGATAGCACCTTCCCTTAGCTGTAACAGTTATCTTTTACTTTCTGTCCCAAGCTTCTCTGATACAGGACATCTGTGGGAACCAATCTGGCCACTTACTCATGTGTAATCTGGAAGTATTAGGGAGTTAATGTCCCAATGGACAACTAATGATTAGTGGAGAGAGGATAGCTGTTATTAAGTTCTGATCTCTTTTGTCCCTCAGGCAGGCATTTCTGGGGCACAACCTTCATGGTTCCACAAAAGGTCCAGGTAGAATCAAGCCAAGTTTTTACCAGTGGTGACCAATTCAAGAATGTAGTCTGGATTTAGCTTTTCCTCCTTAACTATTTCACTCTGCCTCTTCTGCCACTCCTCTTCCCTGTGATTATTTCTGCCTACTTGCAACAGTCGCAGCCTCTGTTTCCAGGTGGATACCTTGAGTATGACATTCTCCCTGACAATCGATAGAAAACAATCACTTCTTTCTTCTCTATCAGAGTAGGCCTTTTGTGTTGCTCTTATTATGTCTCCTTGTACTTGTCTGTAAGAGTCTTTAAAGTGGAAACTGTGGGGCTTCCCTCGTGGCGCAGTGGTTGAGAGTCCGCCTGCCGATGCAGGGGACACGGGTTCATGCCCCGGTCTGGGATGATCCCACATGCCGCGGAGCAGCTGGGCCCGTGAGCCATGGCCGCTGGGCCTGCGCGTCCAGAGCCTGTGCTCCGCAACGGGAGAGGCCACAAGAGTGAGAGGCCCGCATACCGAAAAAAAAAAAAAAAAAAAGTGGAAACTGTGTGCAATTCATCTGCATAGCCGTGATGCCTACCCCAGGGTTTTCCACCTCATAGGCTTTCAATAATTTCTTGAATGAAGACATAACTTTTAAATTCCTTAAAAGTAGATGACATAGCAGAATACATATGCCTGTTGTCTGCAAAACCAGATAAGTATCTTCCTTGTGAAATGTGCCCATAAACATTTGGTCAGTGATACAAATCAAATTCAGATTATTTAAAATTAAATTCTCAAAGGAGATGCAAACTGTGCCAATCTGAGTTTTTGGAGGCCTCTCTTCTGGAAGATTATAGCCATAGGTTTACGGGTAACTTGCAGGAATTTTATGGATTTATGAAGCCCAAAGCATCTTGGGAGGATCACCTGAGGCTGTATCTATATGACATCAGGAAAATAATAACTTAGCAAATAATCAGATTAATATAAAATGGAAAATATTATGTTAAAATAGAAAGCAGTCCCATCATTTCCCTTTGTCTTTATTTTATAATGTTCTGCAGTAATGAGGGAGACTGCCTTGTAAAACATCCTATTTATCTATTGGTTGATCATTCCCTAAATTTCCACAAAGTTAGCAGTTTTCATTTTAAAGGATTATAAGGTATAGTTGTTCTCCCTGTTCCCACTTGACTTTGTTAAAATTAATTTCCCACACATAGCAACCAAAATATTTCCAAATGTACATCAAATCATAACATCACCCTGCTTAAAGCAGGGGATGTTAGAACAAATCCACCTCCTTATCTTGACCTAAACAACCCTGCGTGTTCTGACCCTTACTTGCCTATCCCACTTTCATACCATACTCAGTCTTGGTTACTGTGCTAGTCACAAGTCCTTTGCTCTCTAACATTCCACCTCTTTCTCATTTAGGGGTCTCCACCCTACCTCCCTCTATCTGGAGTGCTCTTCTATCTTTTTGTATGTCTGCGTCCTTATCATCTTCAGTTTCAGCTCAGTGTTACCTCCTTAGAATAATTCTTCCCTGACAACCACATCTAAAGAAACCAGACTTGATCACTTTTTTCACAGCACCTTTTACATGCTGACATTAAATTATATGTTCATTTGTTTATTATCAGCTTTCCTTGTCTCTCTCTGCCCTGACCAGGTCCATGTGAGCTAGGATCTTGTCTTCTGCACGCATTACTATATCCCTAGTGACCTGACCATAGCAGGTGGTATTCAATAAGTCTCTGTTGAATGAATGAATGAGAAGAAGTCTAGCATGGTAGGAAAGGCATGGGGCTTTGGAGACAGACTGACTCACTTTGAATATCAGCCTGACTGCCCACTAGCTATCTACCATGGGCAACTTACTTGACCTCGCTGTGCCTCAGTCAAATGCAAATGATTAAAAGGACAAGTCTCATAAAATTGTTATGTTAAGTGCTAAAAAAAAAAAAAAAAGATTAAATGCTTAGAACACAGTCCAGCATAATCACTCAATAAGCATTGGTTATTATCAGGCAGGACGATTTTTCAAAAATGGAAAAAGAGCAGCATAGTCTTCTTTAATGAGATGAAAGCTGTCTGAATCTCTGCCACTCATTTTTAAAGTGAGGGATTCTAGTATTTGGAGGGGAGAGAGGAGAGTCACAGTAGATATTCTTTGATCTCTTGCGTAGAAAGAGAAATTTTAAAACTTCTCCTTCAGTTTGGTCCCTGAAGAAACTGGCCATGATCATGTGGTGACTTAGAAATGGCTAAGAAAAATGTCTAGGAGGCGCTGATGGACCTTCATGGAATATGGCACCATAATGACGTGAAAAATTCTCCGAAAGAAAGGACAAGGTGGATAAATGCTAGAATTTCCTAACATTAACTCATGGAAAGATTGGGTAGTTTTTCAAAAGAGGCTTTGTACAGACGAAAAACACAATTTTAAACCAGAAGCAATGGATAAGCTAAACAGCAAGTGTTGAACAGCAAGATGAAATGAGTACTAGAAAATGACAGATTCTATGAATCTGAGTTATAGTGTATACATTTTGAAATTATACACACACACACACACACACACACACACATACTCATTTTAAATGGTTGTGAATAGCATTTAAAAAAAAAATACTGTGAAGAAATTCACCAAGTTATGCCATGTCTGACACCAAGGAAGTTGTCCTCAAACTTGTGTGGACAAAAGAATCACATGGTGATATTACACAGTTACTGACCTGGAGACTTTAAAGCCAAAGAGTCTGATTCAGTAGGGTTGAGCGGGCCTAGAATCTGCATCTTAAAATCTTGTTCGATGATTAATCATATGACAGGCTGTATGAGGACTAGATTTAAATAACACTCTATGTCCTAAAGATTTGTCAAACTGGTAGTTACGACAAATCAAGAAGGAGCCTTCATAGGGTCATTCCACAGGAGAGTAAGACTCCTAGATTTTAGACAGTATGGAAAGAAGGGAGTGAATCATTGAAAATACAAATGCCATTAGTTATGATCTGAAAACCTGGTAAGCAACATTTGTTGTATTAACTGTTAACCAGAAAAAGTTGAAACATTTTAGAGAATGCAAGCTCTGTATAATCAAAAAGTTTAGGGAAAAGGAATCTTACAAAGAAAAGAAGACAACATTTCATATATTTTATTCTTCCATTCTCCCTAATTCATTTCCAAATAGCTTAAATTATATCAAGTCAAATACCAGGCTGTCCCAGCTGCTGACAAGCACCTTAATTTTATACCGATAAATGCACATAATCAAGGGAAATACGTTCCTATAGGAGCCTCAAGTGGCTTGAGCCAACTTGACTTTTAAAAAAGAATCTTCTTCCCATTGTGTGATTCCATCTACATGTTAAATTCAGTGACGAGCACAACAAATCTATGTTTTAGAGCTCAGGATTGTCCTTGCCCTTGGTGGAGGGGCAATAGTGCCTGAGGATGGGGGTCTGGGGAGGATGAGGGGGCTTTGGTGGCACTGATAGTGATCTGGGAGCTGGATGTACAGAAGTTTAAATTCACTGAGCTATATACCTAGGACATGTACTTTCTAAAATTTTTAAAATTTTAGAATAGCTTTAGATTTACAGAAAGACTGTGGAGGTCATACAGAGATTTCCCACATACTTCACATCCAGTTTCCCCTATTATTAAGACCTTACATTTGCCACAGTTTCAGATTTCCTTAGTTTTTACTTATTGCCCTTTTTCTGTTCCAGGACTCCATCTAGGATTCCACATTACAGTTAGATGTCATGTTTCCTTAGCTGTGACCGTTTCTCAGAGTTTTCTTAGTTTTGATAACCTTGACAGTTTTGAAGAATACTTGTCAGGTATTTTGCAGAATGTCCATCAACTAGGATTTGTCTGATATTTTTCTCATGATTAGACTGAGTCATGGGTTATAGGGAGGAAGTGCCAGCATCACATCATATCAAGAGTATATACCATCAACATGACATGTCACTAGATGTTGACCTTCATCACCTGCCTAAGATAGTGATTGTCAGATTTCTCCTCTGAAAAGTTCCTTTTTTTCTCTCCCTTTCTATACTGTGCTCTATGAAAGGAAGTCGCTGTGTGCATCCCACACTTAATAAGTGGGAAGTTATTCACTACCTATGTGAGGCTGAAATACCTACGTAAATTATTTAGAATTCTTCTGCCCAGGAGATTTGTCCATGTTCCTCTGTTTATTCTATCATTTAGTTATATCAACAAGAACTCATAAATATATTATACTTTGAATTAAACATAATATTACTTTATTATGTTGCTCAAATTGTTCCAACTTCAGCCTTTGCAAGCCATTTTAGTTGGTTTCTGTGCCTTTTTGGCACACTCTTACATTGTCTTTTTGTTTTTGATGCATTTGTTCATTTGCTTGTTTGTTTTGGTAAGCATTTCCTTCCTTTCTGACACTGCAAAATGCCCCAGGCTAATCTTATCTATTTTCTGCCCTTAGCCCAGAATCAGACATTCTGTTAAGTAGCAACTGGTTCTTTGTATAGGACAATGGTAACACCAAGGTCTGGGCGATGTGGTTATAGCTACTAGCATGTTGTTGATTCTAAGCCCTCTCAGCTGACAGACCAAGAAAATACATGGATGTGTATACTAAGCCTGTGTATGTACATATATCTGTGCTTCTGTATGTCATCAACTATATCTATATTAAGCTGAATATGAGTTAACACAGATGTAGCAAACTTGAATCCATTACTCCGTGGATTCTTCTAGCATCTTCCCCTTGCTTATCTGTTATCTCCCACTCGAACAATGAGAGACCTGGTTCCCACTGTATGCCATTCATTAATTTAAATGTTCAATTCCAGTGTACAGTTGGCTCTCCATATCCACGGGATTCACACCCATGAATTCAAAATATTCAAAATATTTCTCAGGTGAAAATACTTGAAAAAAGATTCCAGAAATTTCCAAAAACCCAAAACTTGAAATTGCCATGTGCTAGCAACTATTTATATAGCATTTACATTGTATTATACCTATTTACATAGTGTTTACATTGTATTAAGTATTACAAGTAATACAGAGATGATTCAAAGTATACAGGAGGTTGTCCATAGGTTATATGCAAATACCATGCCATTTTATATAAGGGACTAAAGCATTCACATATTTTGGTATCTGTAGGGGTTCTTGGAACCAAGTCCCCCATGGACAGGGAGGGACAACTGTACATGTAAAGCATTATGAGGATTGTTAACAAGTTCTGCTGTGTGAAACAATTTTATCAACTAGGGAACAGTCCTTATAAGCAATTTCTTTTGCCTTTAGTCATACAGACTCCCCCCATTTCCAGAATTACTTCAGTCAGCACCTTTTACTCCATCCCCTTCAGTTAGGTTGTTTGATAGATTTAGATAATTTTGGCCACACTCTGCATTCTATCCTGTGGTATCCTTTTAAATCTTTTAAATGATTTTTTAAAAATTTGCATACATAAAGTTTCACTCTGTGCTGTAAAGTTCTGTGGGTTCTAACAAATACATAGTTTCATTTGTCCCATCATTACAGTATCATAGTGAACAGTTTTGCCTTCTCAAAATTCCCATCCTCTGTACTTCAAAGATTCATCCTTCCCCTGCTACCACTGAACCCCCTGGAAGTCACTGATCTGCTTATTGTCTCTATAGTTTTGCCCTTTCCAGAATGTCATATAATGGGAAGCATATGTATGTAGACATTTCAGACTGGCTTCTTTCATTTAACAATATGCATTTGAGACGAATCCACGTGTTTGTATGGCTTGGTCCTTTATTGCTTTTTTCTTTTTTTTTTTTTTAATTTAATTAATTAATTTATTTATGGCTGTGTTGGGTCTTCGTTTCTGTGCGAGGGCTTTCTCTAGTTGCAGCAAGTGGGGGCCACTCTTCATCGCGGTGCGCGGGCCTCTCACTGTCGCGGCCTCTCTCGTTGCGGAGCACAGGCTCCAGACGCGCAGGCTCAGTAATTGTGGCTCACTGGCCTTGTTGCTCCGTGACATGTGGGATCTTCCCAGACCAGAGCTCGAACTCATGTCCCCTGCATTGGCAGGCAGATTCTCAACCACTGCGCCAACAGGGAAGCCCTCATTGCTTTTTTTAAATTGTTGAATAGTACTCCATTGTATGGATGTAAAACAGCTTGTCTAACCATTTACCTATTAAGGGACATCTTAGTTACTCCCAGTCTTTGGTAATTATGATTGAAGCTGCTATAAAAAAAAAAGTGTGTGTGGGTTTTTGTGTGGACATATGTTTTTAAGTCATTTGGGTAAATATCTAAGAGCTTGATGGCTAAATCACATGTTAAGATAATGTTCAGCTTTGTAAGAAACTGCCAAACAGTTTTCCAAAGTAGCTGTATCATTTTGCATTCCCTCCAGTAATGAATAAGAGTTCTTGTTGTTTAATGTTCTCACCAGCATTTGTAAATGTCTCTGTTTGGATTTTAGCGATTCTCATATGTATATAGTGGTATCTCACTGTAGTTTTAATTTGCATTTCCCTAATGACATATGATACTGAGCATCTTTTCATAGACTTACTTGCTATCACTATATCTTCTTTGATGAGGTATTTGTTCAGCTCTTATGCCCATTATTTACTGATTTAACTTCTTTTTGTATTTTAACAATTCTCTGTGTATTTTGGATATGTCCTTTATCATATACGTGTTTTGCAAATATTTTCTTACAGACTACGTCTTGTTTTTCATTTTCTTAATATTATGTTTTGTGGAAAAGTTTTTAATTTTATTAAAGACCAACTTACCAATTTTTTTCTTTTATAGGTTGATTTTTTTGTGTGTGTGAGAATGTATAATGGAGAGGAAAGGCAGAAGTTGGGGGTAGGTTGCACATGGCATACTCTCGAATTCTTAGGTGCCATAATGTTTGAGGCTCAATCCTGTAACATGGATTTTTTGCTAAAGGGAAGACAAAGTAACTTGATTTGATTATATAAACTAAAGTTACTTTGTTCTTATGCAAATTTTACTTCAGCAATTGATACCAGGAGATTGCTGATGGCCAGATTCATAGACGGCTCCTTGGAAACCATAGCACAGTTGTAAGAAAGGCAGGCGGGTGGGCATGGCTGACATTTTAAAAACTAGATTCATTATACAGCTAATTCTAAAGTTGAAGTACTCTCCCTTGGGCTGGACTTCAGTTTTTTTATTTTAATTAAAAACACATTTATCTAAATTGTATTAGGTTTCCCTCAAACCTGAAACGTGAACACCTGCAAGTGATATTGATATGGTTCTAAAGCCCAGGCTGCATAGGAATTGGTGAGTTCTTTTTCATTGTCAGAAATGCCCTTAATCCAGATCTCTCTATGAAGAAAATAAGTACATAATAGAGTAAAAAATAAATCCCAACATTGTTCTCTGAGCATATGGATATGTTTTAGAGGCAATGAAACATCACTGTATTGATAAATCCTTATCATAAATTATTTTGCAGTAGATATCTGGAAGCAGTAAAATAATATGATAAACGAAAGTTCTGATGCCAGAGTACATGGGCTTCTATCCCAGCTCCAAAACTAACTGGATAGCGATCTTGCACAAGTTATTTAATCTCAGTTTCTTAACCTGTATGTAATCATAGTGGTTCTAATGTCAGGTATGCTCACAAGGACGTACCTCACTGGTTTAATTTAGCACTGCTTTGGCCAGGAGTGAGGTTTTTTTCTTCAGCCGTATTTCTATCAGGATGCTTAAATTTCCTACCATGTCTTCAAGGGGGAGCTTATAAACTTAGAACTGTGGAAGACCAGGTTGGTGGGGGATTCATGACCCACTGCAGTTCCATCTTGGATGACTCTCCAAACCATCCAGTCTCTCCTTTAGGTTTTAGATGTCATATCAGTTTTTCCTCTCATTTCGACAGGCCTATTTTATTTATTTATTTTTTAACTTAATTTTTATTTTATATTATAGTTGATTTACAATGTTGTGTTAGTTTCAGGTGTATAGAAAAGTGATTCAGTTATACATATACATATATCCATTCTTTTTTAGATTCTTTTCCCATATAGGTTATTACAGAATATTGAGTAGAGTTCCCTGTGCTATATAATAGGTCCTTGCTGATTATCTGTTTTATATATAGTAGTGTGTTTATGTTAATCCCAAACTCCCAATTTATCAACACATTTCCCTTTTGGTAACCATAAGTTTGTTTACAAAGTCTGTGCGTCTGTTTCTGTTTTGTAAATAAGTTCATTTGTATTTTTTTTTTTAGATTCTACATATAAGTGATATAATATGATATTTGTCTTTGTCTGACTTACTTCACTTAGTATGATCATCTCTAGGTCCATCCATGTTGCTACAAACAGCATTATTTTTTATGGCTGAGTAATATTCCATTGTATATATGTACCACATCTTGTTTATCCATTCATCAGTTGATGGACATTTAGGTTGCTTCCATGTCTTGGCTATTGCAAATAGTGCTGCAATGAACACTGGGGTGCATGTATTTTTCAAATTATGTTTTTCTCTGGATATATGCCCAGTAGTGGGATTGCTGGATCATATGGTAGTTCTATTTTTAGTTTTTTAAGGAACCTCCATACTGTTCTCCGTAGTGGCTACCAATTTACATTCCTACCAACAGTATAGAAGGGTTCCCTTTTCTCTACATGCTCTCCAGAATTTATTGTTTATAGAATTTTAATGATGGCCATTCTGACTGGTGTGAGGTGATAGCTCATTGTAGTTTTGATTTTCATTTCTCTCATAATTTGCAATGTTGTGCATTTTTTCATGTGCTTTTTGGCCATCTGTATGTCTTCTTTGGAGAAATGTCTATTTCGATCTTCTGCCTATTTTTTGATTGGATTGTTTATTTTTTTGATATTGAGCTTCATGAGCTGTTTGTATATTTTGCAGTTTAATCCTTTGTCATTTCTTTGTTTGAAAATATTTTCTTCCATCCTGCGTCTTTTCATTTTGTTTATGGTTTCCTTTGCTGTGCAGAAGCTTTTAATTAGGTCCCATTTGTTTATTTTTGTTTTTATTTTCATTACTCTAGAAGATGGATCAAAAAAGATACTGCTGCAATGTATGTCGAAGAGTGTTGTGCCTGTGTTTTCCTCTAAGAGTGTTTTTTTTTTTTTTTTGCGGTATGCGGGCCTCTCACTGCTGTGGCTTCTCCCCTTGCGGAGCACAGGCTCCGGACGTGCAGGCTCAGCAGCCATGGTTCACAGGACCAGCCACTCCACGGCATGTGGGATCTTCCCGGTCCGGGGCGCGAACCTGTGTCCCCTGCATCAGCAGGAGGCTCTCAACCACTGCGTCATCAGGGAAGCCCCACCTCTAAGAGCTTTATAGTGTCCGGTCTTACATTTAGGTCTCTAATCCATTTTGAGTTTATTTTGTGTATGGTGTTAGAGAATGTTCTAATTTCATTCTTTGACATGTAGCTGTCCAGTTTTCCCAGCACCACTTATTGATGACACTGTCTTTTCTCCATTGTACATTCTTGCCTCCTTTGTCATAGATTAATTGACCATAGGTTCATGGGTTTATTTCTGGGCTTTCTATCATGTTCCATTGATCTAGATTTCTGTTTCTGTACCAGTACCATACTGTTTTGCTTACTGTAGCTTTGTAGTGTAGTCTGAAGTTAGGGAGCCTGATTTCTCCAACTTTGTTTTTCTTTCTCAGGATTGCTTTGGCTATTCAGGGTCTTTTGTGTTTCCATACAAATTTTAAGATTTAAAGCCTGTCTCTGAAAAGAAAATCATTTTCTTCCCCTTAGGTTGGCTGTTTCTTTCAGTTTTTCTTTTTTCTTTAGTGTAAGATAGGCGGAGGGAAAATAGCCCTTGGGGTACAAGTGCAAGAAAAGAGGGATAGAGAATTAGAGAGTTAACTAGATTAATTAATACTTCAGGATATAATTCCATCATACATATAATACCATAAGCCCAGTGCCTGGCATTAGTAAGAGGGTAGAAACAGACTTACATTATTTTCTAATCATAATCACCAGTATTATGATGACTGTCTTAGTTCAAGCTGCTATAACAAAATATCACAGATTGGGTAGCTTATAAACAACCGAAGTTTATTTCTAGAGTTCTGGAAATTGGAAGTTGGAGATAAAAGAGCCAGCATGGTTGGTGAGGGCCCTCTTTTGGATCACAGACTCTCATGTGTCCTCACACGGCAGAAGTAGCAAGGGAGCTCGCTGAGGATTCTTATGAGAGCACTGTTCCCTTCACAAGAGTTCCACCTGCATGACCCAAGCACCTCCCAAAGACCCCACTTCCTAATACCCTCGTCTTTGGGCATTAGGTTTTCAACATATGAATTTGGGGAGACACAAACATTCAGACCATAGAAGTGACTCAGAAAGTTTCATTAATTTGGAGTTTAGAAAAGATTACAAATAAGAATTTCTGACTAGAGAGACAAGAAAAAAATAAAAGGGAAAGCCATTCTGACCGCTTGAAATAGCAACAAATAATAGAGACCTAAAGAAAGAGTGAACCAAGAGGTGAAGAAAAGGAATCAGAATTTTCCTGAATGCTTTCTTTGACTGGCTCGTACTTCACTCTCAATAGCAGCATCTTGATCTCAGATCTAGGAAAGAAAAAATCAGTCCTGCTCAGGAACCAATATATTTTTTGGCAAGTGCCAACAGAATGTTTTTTAATGAACAGCACGACAGGTAACACACATCTCTCTTGCATCAGTCTCGACTCTTCGTGTTGATCTCTTTATAGCCTCAGTGCTCCAGATGGGGCCAAAACAAGGGCTACCACAGGAACCAGGCTGGGTGACCTCTAACTTGTTTCCTTTTCTGTTCAGCAGAAATGATTACCAAGTCACTTGGGGTAAACAAATTTAATAAATAGGAAACTCTCACAGTATTAGCTAATGTTTATTAACCAGAAGAATAATGTATTTAAGATATTGATTTCAACTTAAGGATTTAATCAATTTGAGAAGTCGCTTTCTATTTCTTAAGCCATACTTGGGTCAGTTTTACATGTTGCATCCAGAAGCTAGAGTTTTCCTTTTATTAAAACAAGCCATCAAGCCCACTCCTTTTCCTTCCATTTCTTTGAAATTCTAGGATATTTTCTGAAGCACTCTGAGGCTACAGTGACCTAATTATAATTTTTTAAATTTGTTTTCACTAAACATGCAGATGTTTAGCACTGAACCTTAGCTTGATTTTTTACATAATAGTCTGTTTGCATATGCTTCACATGTTAAGTATTATACTGCTATTCTCTTTGCTATAATTAAAGTTAGCACTTCATTATAAAATCCTATTTTTTAAGTTTTATAGCATGACAGTAAATATTCCATGAAGCTAATACTAACCTACCCAATTATTTGCATTTCCTTTTTATATATTGAGATATACATGTGTATATGTTTCTGTATTTGCGTGTGTGTGTGTATTTTCGCTAAGCTCGGGAATGGTAAAAAGTTTGGAAAGTTTTGTATTTTGGTTTTGTTTTCATTTCTTAGCCTCAAGTTGAAGTTTACTCCAGTTTTACAATGATTGAACAGTTTCATTAACACTTGTTTTGTCATTGCTACAAGCAATTTGGGTTACATATATTTGAAGCTACATTTTCTGTATCAAAACCTTTGATGTTAAATCATCTCTACTATCTCATGATTTGTGTGAGTTCTGAATAATCCAACTATTTCTGAGTGGTCTTCTTGCAATGGAAATGAACGTTACCAGAACTTTGCTAAGGGCTAACACCAGTATTGACTCAACCAATCTTACTAACTTTAGAGACTCAAGGGGAACTCCAAAGCACAGATACCATTTACTTTCTAAAACATAAACCATGTCTAGTTTCTCTTCCAAATGCATCTTTACTAACTTTGAAGAAAATATTCTAAAAAGCAGTTGTGACAATATGGATTGGTTGTCAAGAGACCTGAGTTCTACCTGGCAGTCTGTCCAGGTATAAGTCTCTTAGCTTTTTTGGTATTTGGTTTATAATATAAGGGTTTGCATGAGATCATTTATAGGGTCTTCTTTTAAAATTATGAGATTCTGAGAGCTGAAATTTCAATGTCAAAAGACCCATGTCCAAATCCCAAATCTACTCTGACAGACTACCTACTGGCTATTAACCTCCTTCGTGTTAGACTTCCATCTGTGAAAAAAGGGAGAGTATCTGATATCCATAGGCTTTGCCAGGTCATGTTAAGGATTATAGATTACTAGATTCATATATTGTAGCAGCAAAATAAAGAATAAAACTGCACATGATGACACATTGAATTATGCATTATGTTCTGCTCCTTCCTAAAATCCCATTAAATGACACCAAAATAATGCTTATAAGGTAGAAAATGACAGAAACAATGAGAACAGGCAACAAAATTTGGAAGCTGGAAAGCAGAGGCACAAGGAAGGACTGACTTGGTACACCCAAGAAAACTGAACCCAAAGCTAACAGTGGGGAAAGCAGAGGAACAATCATATTTATACCACGGAAACTTCAAAAGGCTCCAGAATTTAATAGTTGACTCTGGAAATAGGGTGAAAATAGGGCTGTCCAAGGCTGACTGAAAATCTCTTCAGGTACTGGTAGACCTCTGCATACCTTCCCACTCTTGCAACCGGGCAATGACTCTTCCTTTATCCAGATAGTGATTGAAGTTTTAAGTTTTTGGATTGGGTCAAACTGAGGGTTTCTGGACTGGGGGACAGCAGACCAAGGTGAAAGTTGGGATCCATATAGAAAAGAGGGAGGAAGTAAAAATGTACACACTGATTGTTGAGTCCTCCAACTTTCTTCACACTTGGCCCCTAGCATGCTGGCAGCTAGGCAGGTGGTTGAAAGAATCTTTTCCAAGTAGCCTGGATCATAGGAAAAAACAGATCATACTGACAGGAAGTTTCTCAATAAATGGTCCAGATGAACATCTCACATTAAAAATACACTCAATATGTCCTACTCAGATGTTCCTATCAGGTTTTTATTGCCCATTCTGTGATATGAGTGGACAGCCAAGGGTAATCTGACATTTGAGGAGTGCATTTAATATGAAAGACAAGGCCAAAAAGGAACACAAAAACTGAGTGAAAAAATAGCTTGGAGAAAACAGAGACTAGACAGTGAGGGGAAAAAAATCAAGATAACTTCTTCATGCTCAACTCTGTAAACATTAAAAAAAAAAATTTTTTTAAAAATTAAAAAAAAAGCAAGGTGACAAAGAATGACCAAAAAGATTTGGAAAAATGAGGAGGAAGTGTAGGGACGGAAGAATGTGAAGGAGGAGAAGGAGGGGCATAGGGGAAGGAGAGAGGAGACTACTCTCTGAGTAACGTAGTAAACAGAGCCAAATTTCAATCAACCAATGCCCAGAAAGAAAACTTTCTATGTCAGTTGACCATTTCACTTCTTTCATTAATATAAAGAAATCATAAAACAGTATAACCAAGTAGGTACATTTCAGGCTCAAGGAATATTCAAAGAAACTCCTAAAGTAAGAACTGATAATGAACTTTTATTTAAAGACCTGTTTTTGTCATTGGTTATTTGGACTCATGGTGTCAATTTGCCACTCAATTTTGCTAGCAGAATTCTGGCTACAGTGAAACAATCATGCTGAATTCTTTCTTCTTTGCTTGTTTTGGAACTGATCCAGAAGAAGACCCCAAACAACCCTTTTGTATATCTAGAGGTCCTCTGGGGGACTTGCAGTGGCAATCCTAGAGGCTAGAGCTACACCTACATTGGGGAAACCACCGATTTACCCCTTGTCCTTTCTAGAACTCTGTGGTGAAGGGCGTGTTGGAGGTGTGAAGCAGCAAGGATCTTGGCAGATCTGTCTGAGACAACAGTACAGTCATCAGATGGAGAGAAGAGGCTCACTCTGTGGTCTGGGACCCCATTAGGGAGCTTCTGACTGTGCTCCTGAAAGGAAATTCATGTGTGCATGGATCCATGTGTTTGATCTTCCTCCTTGGGGCATCACTATCCAGGAGAAACAGGAGCCAGGCCCAGCTCATCACTTTCTGTCCTTTCTACAGAACAGGGCCCTGTGCAGTGTGTGCCATCCACAGGCCCAGTTGCCCACTTTTCTCTCTGCTTTGTCAATGACCAGTTTCCATGTTTTAGCCCAGTGCTTGACCAGACTCAGGAGCCCCCAACTGGGGAAGGAGACCACGCTGTGTAAAGTAGCCTCTCTGCTTTGTGAACTAGACTTGACAGCCAGTAGACGAGGCAGGACACAGCTCTTCTAATATATTTTGTGGAAATAGAAATCAATATGCTTCCTGTGTTTGTTTCTCTGGCACTGCTTTTTGATGAGTATGCAGGAGAGTAATTATTCATTTTTAGAACACCAATTTTAATTGATGAGATTTTATCTTCTATTTTTAGGCGTGGAAATACTATTTAATTGTATAGTCGTCCTTAATATCCCTTCTTGTTCCAGTATTCCCTACTTACTTGACAAAGGTGGAAGAGATTGTCACACTTCAATGGAGGATCCTTCATAAGCTGAAAGTGCTAGTTTGAGAAAGCTGACAGTTGAGAAACCATGCTGCGTTTCCATGGAAATGACTTGCAGTTTTAAGAAAAACTCTTAGGTTTTAACCTCAAATTCAAGAAGCACAGAACTACACATTCTAAGTGGAGAAGAGGAATGGAAGAAATGCTAATTTGAAGGCACAGAGTGATTGTTTTCTGCAAATTTAAAACTTTATCCTAAAGTTATATTTGTGTGTGTATAGTTTACCAATAGTGTGCACAAATATGATTTTGTCAGCGGTCCAGGTGCATTGAAAATGAAGCATTTTTAGTAAGAGGCTCTCATCTTCATTTTTAGGGGGAATTTGAGAAAGCCATTTAAAAGGCAGAGTACGATGAAGGGATAGTTTTGTGATTATGTACAATGGGTTATGAAATTTTGGCATAGACTCATCTCTGTGGAAGCATGACACTATTCCTAGGTACTAAATGGCAAATTGTGTGTTAAACCTATGAGGATGGGCAGGTGTGTGAGAAGTATGTTAAACAAAGACTCAGGATAAGTGAGTAGAAGTCTTTTGTAATATTTACAATGAAAAATAAATGGGAGGAAAAGGAAAAGCTTTGTGACAATTTCAAAAACATTCATGGGTACATTGACACATATAGAGGAAGTTGGAAGGAGGTAAGAGGTATTGCCAGTCAGGACAAAGAAAAAGTCTTCAAAAAGTTTTGAAAAATCTTTTTGATCTTTTCACCTTCTGGGGAAGGTCAAAGCTAACTAGAGGATTGCTGATTAGGGAATGAATCTTACAAAATGTTCTAACCAATTATTTTTCCTCAGTGAAAATCCTGGAGAAGAAAAGGATCAATTGATGAGAATTTCTTAAAAACCTGGATAAATAGCGCTATGAAATTTAAATGAAGGTTTATTTTAAATGAATCATGGTAGTCAGGGACAAGGAGAATGCAGACAAGACCCCCTATTGCCCAGAAGGAAAAAAATGAACCTATCAGAAATGTGATAAGGTCATTTATACATAAATAGCTACAAATAAATTATAGCACATAGGTGATGAATCTATTGTATAACAGCAAATTCTTCATCAAGATACAAACATTTTAGTGGAAAACTGCCTTTTCTATAACTCAACCAGTGGTGATATTTTGATATTTTCATTTTCATGATTTGCTACTGTGCTCATGCTTCATCTCTCCCTGGTGAACTTGTCTGCCTTGTGAAACAGCAGTAAGTAAACAAAGGACCCACTAGGACACGGAACTTACATTCCAGAAAGG
The DNA here is from genome assembly GCF_000442215.2 of Lipotes vexillifer. Taxonomy (NCBI): domain Eukaryota; kingdom Metazoa; phylum Chordata; class Mammalia; order Artiodactyla; family Lipotidae; genus Lipotes; species Lipotes vexillifer. Next base: position 133,637 of record NW_006794406.1, on the reverse strand, counting down.
ATGACAGACTCTAAATACAGCTATGGAACCTTGTCTCTTGTGAAAGAGTCTTGAAGAAAAATGAAGCAGTGCAAGGGAGGAGAAAGTGATATGGCTGCTATTTTACATAGTAGTCTCGGGGAAGGAATTTTGAGGAATATCTAAGGAAACTCCATACTTTTCTCCATGGCGGCTCTACCAACTTACCCCACCCCCTCCATACTGTAAGAGGTTCCCTTTTCTCCACGTTCCCTCTAGCATGTGTTGTTTGTAGACTTTAAATGATGGCCATTGTGACTGTTGGGAGGTGATAGATAACCTCGTTGTAGTTGTGATTGGTATTTCTCTAATAATTAGCGATGTTTTTATGTTCCTTTTTGGACAGAGGGCGCATGAAATGTACCTGTGGAAACTGGTGTCTTGAAAGGCGGCCCTGTTTTGAATTCTTTGCGAGTACCCACCCCAGGACATTTCTTGAGGCCTTGTGAATATGAAGTGTCCATAAGCACCGTTCTTTTTGTTTTGTTTTGCTTTTGTTTTTCCATGCCCGTCTCTGGGGTATGAGCTGTTAGCTGCGGCTTGCGCTGGTCTCTGGAGCTCCTTTTTTTTTAACATCTTTATTGGAGAATAATTGCTTTACAATGGTGTGTTAGTTTCTGCTTTATAACAAAGTGAATCAGTTATACATATACATATGTTCCCATATCTCCTCTTGTCATTATGGGATGTGGCTTCATGCCCAGATTTGGTTCCTGGAGCAACCAGAGCCTTAGCCTAAGTGGTGTTCCTAGGCTGGAAATTAGGGTGGAATATACCAGCACAGACATCCAAACGTTTGTGTCTCATTACTTCTCCCCCGTTACACTTCACCACCCCCAGACGCATCCCAACACCTGCAACACCTCGATCCTGAGGGTCCTGTCGGACATAGATGGGGCGGCGACTCTAAGGAAAAAGGCTGGAGGTGGGAAGCCCACCATCAGGAGACAGGGACCCCAGGGGACTTTTCAAAGCTCTTTCAGCCCAGGGGGTCCACCATCCTTGGGTGTACTCGGCCTGCTTTAGCCATAGGAGGGCCCGCCTGGATCTGGAGATTGTGGTGCCATCCACAGGGGATGAGGTACTCCAAGTCCAAGGGGGGTCTCATGTGCTGGCATATCCTCCCCAGCTCCCTCAGCCCCACGACGGTCCAGCCTTGGGACCCAGCTTGCTCAGGCTCCAGAGATGTGACCACAGCCTAGGTCCCCAAGGCCTGATGAGAATATAGAAGGCATTTCTTTTCTATTTTTTTTTTAATTCGATTTTCATTTTATATGGGAGTATAGTTTATTTTCAATGTTGTGTTTGTTTTAGGTGTACAGCAATGTGATTCGGTTACACATATACATATATCCATTCTTTTTCGGATTCCTTTCCCATATAGGTTATGACAGTGTTGAGTCGAGTTTCCTGTGCTCTACAGTGGGTCCTGGTTGATTATCTGTTTTATATATATATATATATATATATGCTAGTGTGTATATGTTAATCACAAACTCCTAATTTACCCCTCCCCACCACCTTTCTCCTTTGGTAACCATAAGTGTGTTTTCTATGTCTGTAGATCTGTTTCGGTTTGGAAATACATTCATGTGCATCCATTTTTAGACTTCACACATCCATGGTATCAGATGATACTTGTCTTTTAAAATGAGGGTAGCAGTGAGCCTTGCAGATATCTTGTGGAGCATCATTCAAGGAAGGGGAAAGAGCAGGGACTGAGGAAGGAGGAATCTGAGGCATGCACCAACTTACATTCCCACCAACAGTGTACAGCAGTGTACAGAGTGCTCCAGAGACAGTGAGAGGTCTGTGTGGCTGGGGTGGAGTGCACAAGGGAAGAGTGAAGGAAGAATGCAGGGCAGAAGGGAGGGCTAGATCATGCAGGCTTACATGCCTACCGTGTATACTTTGGATTTTATTCCTAGTGTTGAAAGGAGCTACTGGATGGTTTTAAGAAATAAAATATCATAATGTACTTTAACATGTTATAAAGGATCACTCAGTCAGCTACAAAGGGGTGGATAAGCTGTAAGTTTCCAAAAAAAAAAAAAAAAGGTCATATTGAGAACACATTTTGAAGATAGAATTGGCAGATTCTCTGCAAAGGAATGAGTGTGGTATGGGAAATAAAAAGAGGAATCAAGACTGATTCCAAGGATTTTGGCATGAGGAGCAGGAAGTGTGTTGATGTCACTTCCTGGGGAAGCAGATGTTTGAGGGATGCAAGAAAGTAAGAGTTCAATTCTTTAAAAGTTAAACTTGAGTTACCTGTTAGAAATCCAAGTGCAGATTAGATATATGAGCCTAGAGTTCAGATGAAAAGTCAGGACTATAGATATAATTTGGGAAGTGATACACATATCCATGAGACTTAGAGCCATGGAACTAGACAAGGTTGCCTAGGAAGGGGATGTGGATAGAGAAGAGAAGATGTGCAAGGACAAAGCTCAGAACACTGTAATATTTAGTGGTTAAGAAAGGCAGAAGGATACAGCAAGGTGTTGAAAAGGAACAGTCATTGTTAGAAGGAAAACCGGAAGTGGGGGATATCACCAAAACTAGAAGAAAGTGCTTCAAGGAGGAGGAAAATCAACTGTGTCACTGCAGAGGGTTTGAATAAGATGGAGACTGGGAATTACATCTGAAATTTGTCAATTTGGAGGTCATTAGGGACCCAAATAGGAGCACTTTTAGTGGAGTGGGAGGAAAGAAAGACTAATTGGATACAAAAGAGAATAGCAGAAGAAGTAGGTAAGAGAGTATAAAAAACTCTTCTGAAATATTTCCTGTATCAGGGAACAAGGGTCTGTAACTAATGAGAAATGAAGTCCAGGGAAGTTTTTGTTGTGGTTTTATGATGGGAGTATCATACATGGACTTCTTTGCAAATGTGAACTATCCAATAGAAAGGGGAAAAAATTGATGATGATGAAGGAAAAATAATTACAGGACAGAAGTCTTTGAGATGGAGAGAGGGAATTGAATCAAATGCACAAGTCAGAAGATCTTAGGAGCATGGTAAGTTCATCCATTTTAATAGGAGAGTCAGCTGAATAATCAAGAAAGAAAGGTAGGTAGATTGGAATACTTGCTGATGGATGTAGAAATTCTCTTCTGATGGCCTCTATTTCCTCAGTGAATTCCAGAGGCCACAGACAAAGAGTTGGGAATTCAAGCATGTATTAGCTGCATATTGTTGGATAACATCACAATGTAGCAGCTTAAAGCAATGATTTGTCATGTCCCAATTTCTGTGGGTCAGGAGTCTAAACATGGTTAATCTGGCCCTCTGAACGGTTGCTATCAAGCTGTCAGCCAAAGCCATGTTCTTAAGACTTGACTGGGGAAGGATTCCCTTCCAAACTCATGTGATTGCTGGCAGAATTCAGACTTACAGACTGATGGATTCAGAGCCTTAGTTTCTTGCTGGCTGTTAGCTGGAAGTCACCCTCAGTTCTTTGCCACATATCCCAAATGAGGCAGCTTGCTTCATCAAAACCAGCAAGAGAGAGCGTCTTCTAGCAAAACAGACACTACAGTCTTGTATTTCATAAGCACAGATGTGATGTCTAGGTCTAGTTGTTTTTGTAGTATTCTATTGGTTAGAATCAAGTCAAAGTCCCCAACCACACTCACGGGGAACAGATTACACAAGAACTTGAGTACCAGGAGGCTGGGAAAACTAGGGTTGTCTTAGAGTCTGTCAACTACAGGAAAGAATGGGAGCGTGAATAACAAAAGTTCAGTGCCATATGGAGCTAAATTGAGAAAGGATATGGGGTTTGGACTTCTTATCAGGGGGACTAACATAAACAGGAATATAGGACACAGTGTTAGTGGTAATGATGTTATCTTATGGAGAGATGGATGATTAAGTTGAAATGTAGACCCTTCTTGGATTTGGTTTAAGGTAAAGTGGGGTGATTGGAGCATGGGAAGTCATAGTCATAGTGAAAGTAAGCCAAGCTCTGTCATCCTCCTCACAGTTCAGTTGAGAGGGAGCAGTACAGGAGCTAGGGTAAGGTGTTCTTTCCAGCAGCAGTTAGCTTTCAGTATGGCATTATAGCACAATTAAATACACAAGGTCTAAAGTTATACAGGTCTGGGTTTAAATCCTGGTCCTATCCCTAGTTAGCTTTGCAACCCTAAGTAGGTTACTGTGTATCACTTATTTCAACTAATAGCATATAACTCCAGGAGGTATGTGCTACTATTATTTGCATTTTATGGATGAGGAAACTAAAAATGGAGTTAAAGATAGCTCCCTTACCCCACAGGATGTTCTGAAGGTTAATGAGACAACAAAGTTAAAGTATAACCATAGATACTCAGAAAACTTTAGCCGGAAATGCTGTCCTTATCTATGATAAACTGACATGCTCTAATCAAAATATATGTAGGGAGTGATGCAATTTCAACTATTATCTTATTTAGAGTTTGTAATTCATGAAAATACGTAATAGACCATTCATAGCCCATAAAGTTCAAGGCAGATTATAAACTGTAAAATGTAAAAATTATTTTGGTGTTTACAATTTAAGAATTGAAAAGAAAATTTTAAAAGATATGTCATCCTACTTTTTTATTGAAGCATAGTTGATTTACCATGTTGTGTTAATATCTGCTGTGCAGCAAAGTGATTTAGTTATACATATATACATTATTTTTTATATTCTTTTCCATTATGGTTTATCACAGGATATTGAATATAGTTCCCTGTGCTCTACAATGGGACCTTGTTGTTTATCCATTCTATATATAATAGTTTGCATCCGCTAATCCCAAACTCCCAATCCATCCCTCCCCTCCTCCCCCTCCCCAGTGGCAACCACAACTCTGTTCTGTGAGTCTGTTTCTCTTTTGTAGATAAGCTCATTTTATTTTATTTTTTTTAGATTCCACATATAAGTGATATCATATATTTGTCTTCCTCTTGCTGACTTAACTTCACTCAGTATGATAATCTCTAGGTCTATGCATGTTGCTGTAAATGGCATTATTACATTCTTTTTTATGGCTGAGTAGTATTCCATTGTATATGTACCACATCTTCTTTAACCATTCATCTGTCAATAGACATTTAGGTTGCTTCCACATCTTGGTTATTGTGAATAGTGCTGCTATGAACATAGGGGTGCAGGTATATTTTTGAATTATAGTTTTGTCCAGATATATGCCTGGGAGTGGTACTGCTAGATCATATGGCAACTCTATTTTTAGTTTTTTGAGGAACCTCCATACTGTTGTCCATAGTAGCTGCACCAACTTAAATTCCCACCAACAGTATAGGAGGGTTCCCTTTTCTCCACAACCTCTGCAGCATTTGTTATTTGTAGACTTTTTAATGATGGCCATTCTAACCTGTGTGAGGTAGTACCTCACTGTAGTTCTGATGGCATCCTACTTTGGATCCTGATAGTTCTGTCTGTAAGAAATCTGATCTGGAGAAATGTCATTTGTAACACTAAGTTTTTTTTTTTTTTTTTTTTTTTCCTTTAATAAAGGAAGGAAGGAAACTAGGAAGGGAAGAAGAGGAAAGAAGGGGAAAAAAGCAGAAAGCAAGGAAAGAATGAAGAGAAAGAAAGTAAAAGATAAAAAGAGATAGTTTTTAGAGTTTGAAAATGCATTTAAGCTTATTTCCAAAGTGCTTATCAATTTTTTTAGTGAAAGTGCCACTAATGAATTGTTAGCTCACTTGAAGCTAGTTAGGTAAAATAGGTTTTTCATATTCATAGTAGATAATAACTTATTTCCTAGAGCACAGTAATTACCATTAAGAAGGCATGATGCTTCTAAATGGTGAATAAAAACATATTTTCTAGACTTCTTGGAGATCTGTGCACAATAAAGAAGAAATATCTCAGCTTATAAATGCTTGGATTTATGCCTACAGAAGTTAAAAATTCAAAAAGACTGAAGTGTTACAGGGCATCATTAAAGAAAATCAGTATTTTCTCAGCTATCTTAATAATGTATGATGCCAAAATGCTAAGCAACAAAAGAACGGTGTCAATTAGTGAGAGATATCTTAATTAAAGAAAAATTTGGGGTGTTTCATTAATGATAAAGAGATGACTGATATCCATCTACATGGCACTATAATCACATCTGCAGAAAAGCAGATATTATTTGAATAAAATGAATATTTTATAAGGGGTATTTATGAGAAGGAAAGTTTAAGAAGCTGTAGCATATAGAAAAAATCTATATCAATTGGTGTTAGATGTTACTAGATTTTGTGAGCAAATAAATCTGAAGTTCTCTTAAAACTGTCAGCTCTTATAGGACTATTCATCCATCCTCAAAAATATTTACTTTTTCCCATAGAAATTAATATATATTTTTTGTAAAAATACCCTACTTCTACTCAGAAATAAAGCATTTGAAAAGCATCACACTAATGTGACTCAAAATTTCTTTTCTTTGCCTAAGTTGTATTCATGGAGAGGCCATCCACTAACCCATCCAAGAAGTTGTCACCAATACTATCTGATTCAATGTTTCAGCCACAGTAGGGGAAATACTTGATTCCCAGAAGAAATTGTACATAACTGTACGTACTCAGCAATCACTGCTCCACTCAGGAGTTAGCAGCCCACAGGTAGTAGACTTACAGTCTTATAAAATGAGATTTTATAAAAATAAACTCAGAGTTATTTTTATCTTCTTAATCCACATTTCTGTTTTACCCATTGGTCTCTAGTATATTGTTAATCTTAATTAAACCAAAGTTAGATGACTTCAGGCCTCAAATTATACCCTTTTGTAAGGAAATCCAATCCACAATAAATAAATTGTGTATTAGTTTGAGTTCTCAGAACACATGGCAAACATTTCAAAACCTACATATAATAAAACTTGTTTTCCTAAAAAAAAAAAAAAAAATGAAGAAAGGCATAGTGTGGAATTCAGCTGATGATTCAGTTATCAGATGTAAACTTGGGCAAGGTATTGATTTCTTCCTCAATTAGGAAACTGGTGACAATACTAGAATCTATTTCATAATGTATGTAATGTATTTAAGATAATGCTTGGCACACAGTGAGAACTCAGATATTCAGTGAGGTGTTTCCCTTGTTTGCCCGTATGTTGAGCCCTTAGACTTTAAACCTTAAGAGTGACTCCTCTGTAAATGTTTCTGTAACCCTTCAGAGACGATTGACTTTTTCTTCCTAATGCCTTCTTCATATCTACCTCAATTTTGAAACTTACAACACTATATGCAGTTGTATTAAGCAGGACTCTCTCAGTTCCATGAAATAAATCCAACTAAAATTAACTTTATTCAAAAGGTTTACTGGCTAATGGGGTGGAGCCAAAAGGCTGGCATGGTTCAGGGTAGAATTTGAACGTTCGAAATACACCATCAAGGCTCTGTTTCTTAACCTCTTGCTGTTTCCTTCCACGTGTTGCCTTTTTTTTTTGTCAAGCTTTCCATGTTAGACAAAATATATCTAGGAAGTATTCCAAGTCTATATTATTAGAGCTCAGCTGAGCTTGGTTCACATGCCTAGCCCTGGAGCAAAGGGAGGAAAGTCATTTGCCGGTTGATACCATATGTCCAACCCCAAAATACAGAGATTAATAATGCCATGAGGGCCATACAGGGTGGATATTTAAATATAAAGCATGGAATTTTTATCAGTGAGAGTTAAGGGACACTGGGCAATCAGAAACAACCGATATCTTGTGAAGAAATTATTCTTTTGCTTTTAATCTGTGAACTCCTTGTACATGGATATATTGCATTTAAATAATTTCCTCATTATCTAAAAGTAAGCATACTATATGTGTCTGTTAAATGGAAATAGGGGGTGTAATCTAAAATAAAATAGAGTAGTCAAAGAAGGCCTCACTGGGAAGATGATATTTAAGTAAAGACCTCAAGAAGGTGAGGAACCACCATGGTATATGTATTAAAGCTAAGAAGTAACATGGATTACTTCTGACTTCATTCAGATTTCAGCAGTTGTTCCCGTGATGTCCTTTTACCATTCCAGGATCCAGTCCCAGATACCATTTGCATTTCGTTTCTATGATGTCTTAGTCTCCCCTGGTCTATGACAGTTTCTCAGTCTTCCCTTGTTTCATGTCCTTGACAGTTTTGTGGAGTTTTGGTTAGGTATTTTTCAGAATGCCCCTCAATTAGAGTGCATCTGATGTGTTTTCTCATGATTAGACTGGGGTTATATAGTTGGAAAGAATATCACAGAGGGAGCGTGCTTTTGGAAGTCGGAAGAAAACAGATACTGTTTGCTGATAGGAATGATTTACTAGAAAGGGGTAGATTTAATGATGTAGGAGTGAAAGAGGACCATTGTCAGAGGAGTGTCTTTGAGCAAACAAGAGGAAATAGGGTTTAGAACCCAGAGGGAGAAATTAGCCTTAGATGAAAACAAGGACAGTTTACACATAGTTAAAAGAAGGGCTGACAGAGCTTATGAGCACAGATGATACATGCAAGAGAGTGCAGTGTTAGAAGATTGGGCATGTTTTCTTTTGATTGTGTATTAGTTTTCTATCGTTGTGTAACAGATGATCACAAATTTAGCAACTTAAGACAACATATATTTTATTATCTCACAGTTTTCATGAGTTAGGATACCTGGCATGGCTTAACCTGCTTCTCTGCTCAGGGTCTCACAGGGCTATAATCGAGGTGTCAGCTGGTGCTGAAGACACATAAAGTTCAGAGTCCGCTTCTCAGCTCACTTGGTTGTTGGGGAATTTCATTTCCTAGAAGCTTTAGACTTACAGTGGTTTGCTTCTTCAGGCTAGCAAGAAAATTTCTATCTCTAACCTCTTGACCTCTCTTAAAGGGCTCACCTGAACAGGTCAGTCCACTGAGGATTGCCACCTTTCGATTAACTTAAAGTCAACTGATTAGGATTCTCAATTACATCCTCAAAATCCCTTCACCTTTGCCATTTAATAATCACAGGAATGATAGCCCATTAACTTTGCCTTATTCTCTCAGAGGTAAATTATAGATCTTGCCCATACACAAGGGAAAGGGATTTTATAAGGGCATGGCTCAGTGGGCATTATCTTCAATGGCTCCTACTTTCTTAGTTAAGTAGGAAGCAAAATAACAAATTGTTTGGACAGAAGAGAAGGTAGTGGAAGTTTGAGGAAATGGGAAAGGATGAAATGTATCTAAGAATGAGTGTACATTTTGACTCTGAACAATCTCTTCAAGATTTGTAGGGTTTCTCCAGCATGTGGTCTCCTAGGATAACTGCTAAACCCAATTCTCACACTGTAGACAATTACTAGATATTCCAAAAGATATTTGTGGGGCTTTGTCACAAATAGTAAGAATTAATTCTGCTGTCCTTAAGATTTATTGATCTATGAGGAATTATGATTAATGAAGAAATGAGGTTAATAGTCAACTCATGATCTTCTAAATCTGAATATTGATTGAAAAGCATGTCGATATTTTTAAAAATTTGTGGTTCATGCTCTGTTTTAATAGCTGTGTTAAATTTAGCAAAACATTTAGTGGAAAAAGCACAGGGATTATGCAAATAACTTAGAAGTTATGACTCAAGCATTATACTGTGAGAATAAATGACTGATTAAAAGTCTGTTAAACTGGGACATGTCTAGAATTTCTGCCACTAATGTGTTAAGTCAACACAAGAGTCTATTATGTAAGCAATGGAGTTTTTTTTTTTTTGTTTAGCGTTTTTGTTTGCTTTACAGAACTTCCCTAAAATTGACTTTGTATAAAAGGCTCATTAAAAATAATAACTTATGAAATAGAGCTACAGCTGTATTTTTTCTTTTTTAACATCTTTATTGCAGTATAATTGCTTTACAATGGTGTGTTAATTTCTGCTGTATAATAAAGTGAATCAGCTATACAGATACATACATCCCCATATCTCCTCCCTCTTGCGTTTCCCTCCCACCCCTCTAGGTGGACACAAAGCACCGAGGTGATCTCCCTATCTGCTTCCCAATAGCTACCTATTTTACTTTTTAACCCATTCTTTTTTTTTCTGTCTTACTGGAGCATCTTTTTTTTTTTTTTTCATTTTATTCTTATTTTTTTAAACATCTTTATTAGAGTATAATTGCTTTACAATGGTGTGTTAGTTTCTGCTTTATAACAAAGTGAATCAGCTATACATATATCTCCATTATTACCTCCCTCTTCTGTCTACCTCCCATCCTACCTATCCCACCCCTCTAGGTGGGATAGGGAGGATGGGAGCACCGAGCTGATCTCCATGTGCTATGTGGTTGCTCCCAACTAGCTATCTATTTTATATTTTTTAGTTATATATAAGTCCATGCCACTCTCTCACTTCGTCCCAGCTTACCCTTCCCCCTCCCCATGCCCTCAAGTCCATTCTCTACATCTGCGTCTTTATTCCTATCCTGCCCCTAGGTTTTTCAGAACCTTTTTTTTTTTTAATTCCATATATATGTGTTAGCATATGGTATTTTTCTCTTTCTGACTTACTTCACACTGTATGACAGTCTCTAGGTCCATACACCTCACTACAAATAACTCAATTTCGTTTCTTGGTATGGCTGAGTAATATTCCATTGTATATATGTGCCACATCTTCTTTATCCATTCATCTGTCGATGGGCACTTGGGTTGCTTCCATGTCCTGGCTTTTTTGTAAATAGAGCTGCAGTGAACATTGTGGTACATGACTCTTTTCGAATTATGGTTTTCTCAGGGTATATGCCCAGTAGTGGGATTGATGGGTCATAGGGTAGTTCTATTTTTAGATTTTTAATGAACCTCCATACTGTTCTCCATAGTGGATGTATCAATTTACATTCCCACCAACAGTGCAAGAGGGTTCCCTTTTCTCCACACCCTCTCCAGCATTTATTGTTTGTAGACTGTTTGATGATGGCCATTCTGACCGACCTGTGTGAGGTGATACCTCATTGTAGTTTTGATTTGAATTTCTCTAATGATTAGTGATGTTGAGCATCCTTTCATGTGTTTGTTGGCAATCTGTATATCTTCTTTGGAGAAATGTCTATTTAGGTCTTCTGCCCATTTTTGGATTGGGTTGTCTGTTTTTTTTTGATATTGAGCTGCATGAGCTGCTTGTAAATTTTAGAGATTAATCCTTTGTCAGTTGCTTCCTTTGCAAATATTTTCTCCCATTCTGAGGGTTGTCTTTTCGTCTTGTTTATAGTTTCCTTTCTGTGCAAAAGCTTTAAAATTTCATTAGGTCCCATTTGTTTATTATTGTTTTTATTTACATTTCTCTAAGAGGTGGGTCTATAAGGATCTTGCTGTGATTTATGTCATAGAGTGTTCTGCCTGTGTTTTCCTCTAAGAGTTTTGCAGGGTCTGGCCTTACATTTAGGTCTTTAATCCATGTTGAGTTTATTTTTGTGTATGGTGTTAGGGAGTGATCTAATCTCATACTTTTACAGGTAGCTATCCAGTTTTCCCAGCACCATTTATTGAAGAGGCTGTCATTTCTCCATTGTATATTCTTGCCTCCTTTATCAAAGATAAGGTGACGATATGTGCGTGGGCTTATTGTGGGCTTTCTATCCTGTTCCATTGATCTGTCTTTCTGTTTTTGTGCCAGTACCATACTGTCTTCATTCCTGTAGCTTAGAGGTATAGTCTGAAGTCCGGGAGCCTGATTCCTCCAGCTCCGTTTTTCTTTGTCAAGATTGCTTGGCTATTCAGGGTCTTTTGTATTTCCATACAAATTGTGAACAGTTTTGTACTAGTTCTGTGAAAAATGCCAGTGGTAGTTTGATAGGGATTGCGTTGAATCTGTAGATTGGTTTGGGTAGTATAGTCATTTTCACAATGTTGATTCTTCCAATCTAAGAACGTGGTATATCTCTCCATCTGTTTGTATCACCTTTAATTTCTTTCATCAGTGTCTTATAGTTTTCTGCATACAGGTCTATTGTCTCCTTAGGTAGGTTTATTCCTAGGTATTTTATTCTTTTTGTTGCAATGGTAAATGGGAGTGTTTCCTTAATTTCCCTTTCAGATTTTTTAGCATAGGTGTATAGGAATGCAAGACATTTCTGTGAATTAATTTTGTATCCTGCTACTTTACCAAATTCATTGATTAGTTCTAGTCATTTTCTGGTAGCATCTTTAGGATTCTCTATGTATAGTATGATGTCATCTGCAAACAGTGACAGCTTTACTGCTTTTCTGATTTGGATTCCTTTTATTTCTTTTTCTTCTCTCATTGCTGTGGCTAAAACTCCCACAACTATGTTGAATAATACTGGTGAGAGAGGACATCATTGTCTTGTTCTTGATCTTAGAGAAAATGGTTTCAATTTTTCACCATTGAGAACAATGTTGGCTGTGGGTTTGTCATATATGGCCTTTATTATGTTGAGGTAAGTTCCCTCTTTGCCTACTTTCTGGAAGGTTTTTATCAGAAATGGGTGTTCAATTTTGTCAACAGTTTTTCTGCATCTATTGAGATGATCATATGTTTTTTCTCCTTCAATTTGTTAATATGGTGTATCACATTGATTAATTTGAATATACTGAAGAATTCTTGCATTCCTGGGATAAACGCCACTTGAACATGGGGTATGATCCTTTTAATGTGCTGTTGGATTCTGTTTGCTAGTATTTTGTTGAGGATTTTTGCATATATGTTCATCAGTGATATTGGGCTGTAATTTTCTTTCTTTGTGACATCTTTGTCTGGTTTTGGTATCATGGTGATGGTGGCCTCGTAGAATGAGTTTGGGAGTGTTCCTCCCTCTGCTATATCTTGGAAGAGTTTGAGAAGGATAGGTGTTAGCTCTTCTCTAAATGTTTGTCTTTTCTAAATGTTTGATAGAATCGCCTTTGAAGCCATCTGGGCCTGGGCTTTTGTTTGTTGGAAGATTTTTAATCACAGTCTCAATTTTGGTGTTTGTGATTGGTCTGTTTATATTTTCTATTTCTTCCTGGTTCAGTCTCAGAAGGTTGTGCTTTTCTAAGAATTTTTCCATTTCTTCCAGGTTGTCCATTTTATTGGCATATAGTTGCTTTTAGTAATCTCTCATGATCCTTTGTATTTCTGCAGTGTCAGTTGTTACTTCTCCTTTTTCATTTCTAATTCTATTGATTTGAGTCTTCTTCCTTTTTTTCTTGATGAGTCTGGCTAATGGTTTGTCAATTTTGTTAATCTTAAAGAACCAGCTTTTAGTTTAATTGATCTTTTCTATTGTTTCCTTCATTTCTTTTCCATTTATTTCTTATCTGTTCTTTTTGATTTCTTTCCTTCTGCTCACTTTGGGGTTTTTTTGTTCTTCTTTCTCTAATTGCTTTAAGTGTAAGGTTAGGTTGTTTATTTGAGATTTTTCTTGTTTCTTGAGGTAGGATTGTATTGCTATAAACTTCCCTCTTAGAACTGCTTTTGCTGCATCCCATAGGTTTTGGGTCATTGTTGTTTCATTGTCATTTTTTTCTAGGTATTTTTTTTATTTCCTCTTTGATTTCTTCAATGATCTCTTGGTTATTAAGTAGTGTACTGTTTAGCCTCCATGTGTTTTATTTTTTAGTTTTTTTCCTATAATTTTTATCTAGTCTCATAGCATGGTGGTCAGAAAGGATACTTGATATGATTTCAGTTTGCTTAAATTTACCAAGACTTGATTTGTGACCCAAGATATGATCTATCCTGGAGAATGTTCCATGAGCACTTGAGAAGAAAGTGTATTCTGTTATTTTGGGATGGAATGTCCTATAAATATCATTTAAGTCCATCTTGTTTAATGTGTCATTTAAAGCTTGTGTTTCCTTATTTATTTTCATTTTGGATAATCTGTCCTTTGGTGAAAGTGGAGTGTTAACGTCCCCGACTATGATTGTGTTACTGTCAATTTCCCCTTTTATGGCTGTTAGCACTTGCCTTATGTATTGAGTGCTCCTATGTTGGGTGCAAATATATTTACAATTGTTATATCTTCTTCTTGGATTGATCCCTTGATCATTATGTAGTGTCTTTCTTTGTCTCTTGTAGTAGTCTTTATTTTAAAGTCTATTTTGTCTGATATGAGGATTGCTACTCCAGCTTTCATTTGATTTCCATTTGCAAGGAATATATTTTTCCATCCCTCACTTTCAGTCTGTATGTGTGCCTAGGTCTGAAGTGGGTCTCTTGTAGACAGCATATATATGGGTCTTATTGTTGTATACATTCAGCCAGTCTGTGTCTTTTGGTGGGAGCATTTCATCCATTTACATTTAAGGTAATTATTGATATGTATGTTCCTATTACAGTTTTCTTAATTTTGAGGGATTTGTTATTGTAGGTCTTTTCCTTCCCCTACACTTTCTTTCTAGATAAGTTCCTTTAGCATTTGTTGTAAAGCTGGTTTGGTGTTGCTGAATTCTCTTAGCTTTTGCTTGTCTGTAAAGGTCTTAATTTCTCCATCGAATCTCAATGAGATCCTTGCTGGGTAGAGTAATCTTGGTTGTAGGTCTTTCCCTTTCATCACTTTAACTATGTCCTGCTGCTCCCATCTGGCTTGCAGAGTTTCTGCTGAAAGATCAGCTGTTAACCTTATGGGGATTCCCTTGTATATTATTTGCTGCTTTTCCCTTGCTGCTTTTAAATTTTTTTCTTTGTATTTAATTTTTGATAGCTTGATTAGCATGTGTCTTGGTGTTTTTCTCCTTGGATTTATCTTGTATGGGACTCTGTGCACTTGCTGGACTTGACTATTTCCTTTCCCATGTTACGGAAAATTTCAACTATAGTCTCTTCAAATATTTTCTCAGTCCGTTTCTTTTTCTCTTCTTCTTCTTTGACCCCTATAATTCGAATGTTGGTGTGTTTAATGTTGTCTCAGAGGTCTCTAAGACTGCTTTAAATTCTTTTCATTCTTTTTTCTTTATTCTGCTCTGCAGTAGTTATTTCCACTATTTTATCTTCCAGGTCACTTATCCGTTTTTCTGCCTCAGTTATTCTGCTATTGATCCCTTCTAGAGTATTTTTAATTTCATTTATTGTGTTGTTTATCATTGTTTGTTTGCTTTTCGTTCTTCTAGGTCCTTGTTAAAAGTTTCTTGTATTTTCTCCATTCTATTTCCAAGATTTTGAATCATCTTTACTACCATTATTCTGAATTCTTTTTCAGGTAGACCGCCTATTTCCTCATCATTTTTTTGGTCTGGTGCGTTTTTACCTTGCTCCTTTATCTGCTGTGTATTTCCCTGTCTTCTCATTTTGCTTCACTTACAGTGTTTGTGGTCTCCTTTTCACAGGCTGCAGGTTCGTAGTTCCCATTGTTTTTGTTGTCTGCCCCCAGTGAGTAAGTTTTGTTCAGTCGGTTGTATAGGCTTCCTGGTGGAGGGGATTGGTGCCTGTGTTCTGGTGGATGAGGCTGGATCTTGCCTTTCTGTTGGGTAGGACTGCCTCTTGTGGTGTTTTGGGATGTCTGTGAACTTAGTATGATTTTAGGCAGCCTCTCTGCTAATGGGTGTGGTTGTGTTCCTGTCTTGCTAGTTGTTTGGCATAGGGTGTCCAGCACTGTAGCTTGCTGGTCATTGAGTGGAGCTGGGTCTTAGCGTTGAGATGGAGATCTCTGGGAGATCCTTCAACGTTTGATATTACGTGGAGCCGGGTGGTCTCTTGTGGACCAATGTCCTGAACTCACTCTCTCACCTCAGAGGCTCAGGCCTGACACCCGGCTGGAGCACCAAGACCCTGTCAGCCACACGGCCAGGTACATGGGGAGTTTCTTGCCTTTTGGGAAGTCTGAGGTCTTCTGCCAGCGTTCAGAAGGTGTTCTGTTGGAGTTGTTCTGCATGTAGATGTATTTCTGATGTGTTTGTGGGGAGGAAGGTCATCTCCACGTCTTACTCCTCCACCATCTTAAAGGTCTCCTACAACTGCCTTTTTAATGTTAGTTAATGCAGATAAAATGAAATTATATATGCCAATATTATTTGGCTACAACCATGAAATCATGGAAGATGTCTACAGTTTTCTTGCCAGTAGCCCAAGGGTAACAGAATAACAATAAGAAATGTTCATGAACAGCAATTTTGTGTAACACATTGTTTTGTATATGCAAAGCTTCAAATGAATCTATCTTCAGTTCAACAAATGTTTAATTCACACCTGCTCTGTGCCGGGCACTGGGAATATAAAGGTGGAAAAGACACACTCAGTAATTAGGGCCAGGCTTCAAAGTTCCAGGGAATGCTGCATTTAATTAAATTTAGTGTTGGATCTATGACTTTATTTTTTAAAGAAACTTCTATATTCTCTTTTCTATGTGTATTTTATATTCTTAAAAGAAATTAAAACAAAGATATTTCCTACCCTCAATGTGCTTATAGTAGAAAGAAAGATACTCATGTATGAAACTTATCTCAAAACAAAGTAGCAGGTGCTAGAATAGAAGTGTACTTTGCCTAACCTGTATGAGTGTAGGAAAAACCTTGGGTGTAGGGAAATATTACCACATAAGTTGACACTATAGTAGAATGGTATAGTCTTCTCCGCTCTATGTCTACTCAACTGTGTGACATTGGCAATTTCGGTACATATAATTTTCTTAACTATAAAATAAACAAAAGCTACCTCAGAATGTTGGATGAGTATTCCGTGAAATAACATGGACAGCACTTAACACAGTGTTTGATACATATTAGATTCTTGTTAGAAATATTTATATTTCATTTTTTTCCTTTACCTTTCTGTCCCATTCTCATCCTCTTTCCAGTAGGAGTAAACTAAGTGAGGAACAATGGGAAAGACATCACTTGGGGGAAAAAAAAAAAACCCACAAGAACCCAAGTCTTCATGAGGTTGTTTTGGTCATCCCTCTGAAGTATAATCTGAGGGATAATATTACTGTAGCAGAAATTCTGAGGAAAAAAAAAAAAAGAGGAGAGCAGACTGTCATTGTAGGTATAGGACAATAATGGGACGTCTTGTATACCTTGTGAAGAAGTTTGTGCTTTCTTCTGTAGGCAGCCAATTTGGAGTCACTTACATAATTTGAAGCAAGAGAATGGCCTAGACTCTGAGTCTAGAGGTTGATTTGAGTTAGACAACATTGTAGGTATATAAACTAATTGAGAAGATATAATAGGCCAAGTGAAAAATGATGATGTCCTGGATATGATCAGAAACAGTACACACAGAATAGCAAAAATATTTAGGAAATAGCTAGGGAAAAAAGGAAGTAGTACTTAATGGTTGATGGGATTTAGAGCATGAGAAAGTGTGATAAGGCAAAGAATGACCTTAGGTTTCTGGTTGTGTGGCATGAATGACAGCGTCATGAGTGGAGAGAATGAGGAGGGAAGATGAGAAAGTCTACTACTAGTGGAAGAGGAATTGTTGGTCATATGGTAAAGATAATGATTAACTAAACAAGAAAATGCCAAATGGTTTTTGAAAGTAGGTGAAATGTTTTATACTAACACCAGAAAAGTATGAGAGCTTTAGCATTGTCAGTCCTTTTAATTTTAGCCATTTGTATCATGTGTAGTAATACCACATTGTGGGTTTTTAAAAATATTAATATACAGAAAATTCATTTGTTGTTTTGGGTATGCTGGTGGGGGACTTGTATAGCTTTGAATTTTGGCAGATGTACAGACTCAGGTAATCACTACCTCAGTCAGGATACAGAAGAGTTCCCTCACTCCTAAACCTTAGTGGCTACTAATCTGTCTGTAGTTCTGTCTTTTCCAGAATGTCATATAAATAGAATCATAAAGTACATAATCCTTGGAGGCTGACTTCTTTTACTTAACATAATGCGTTTGAGATTCATCCATGTGGTTGTATGTATCAGTGTTTTGTTACTTATTATTACCAAGCAATACTGTATGAATGTACCAGGTTAATTTATCCTTTTACCCACTGAAGGTCATTTGTGTTGTTCCTCTTTTGAGTATAAAAATTACAGTAATGGCCAACATTGGTTGAACATTACCATGTTTCAGGGCTGTTTTAGGCACTTTATTTGTATTAACATATTTAATATTCACAACAGTGTGATCTGAAAGGAAGAGATTAGAGTAATAAAATATAGAGTGGATGACAAATGTTAATTTTAAGGTTGGTATAATCTTATAGAATTCTTTCCCCCGACCCCTGGCAGATTTTTGTCTTAATTATAGAAATGTAGACTTTTTTTTATTTTGATGCTGTTAATAACATTAATATAAAAATAATTTTAGTGCTAATTAGCAATCTGAGCCATCATCCAACCCAATCCCCTCCTTTTAAAGATACGGAAACTGGACAGATCAATTTAATTTTTCGGTTTAATTTTTGTTAATGAATGGTGAGCTAGGGTTAATATACTACCAATTCAGCAAATGTAAATCTTTTTCTATATAAAATTCTGAGCTATATAGTTAATTTCATTTTCCTTTCTGGAACTAATCTGTATGTGACTCAGTTGCCTTTCATTTTGATTATTTATGAGAAAAGCTCTGTCATGGATATAGCTGATTAGACATAAGGAATCCAAAAATGTAAACTATCACCTAAAACATAATGCTTTATAAGTTAAAAAATGTAAGTATCTTAAAAGAAGCTAGCACCTGACTTAAATGTATATCCCTTTCACCACTACACTCATTATTAAGATATATACAGTGGAATATTACTCAGCCATAAAAAGATTAATCTTTATTATATTATTAGTATCCTCTTTATGAGACTCCTCAGAAGAAATTCCTCTCTTAATAGCAAAGCAGCTATACTTTTCTTGAGAAATTAATTTCTATCTTATACTGTGGACAATGCACAATGTGTACATGATGAGATGTTATTTTTCATACTGGCTACTCAAAGCTTGGATTTTAAATTTGTGACCACCAGTATAGCAGTGTATTTACCACATTATTCAGTTTTTATTTAATGCTGGGCTCAATAAGTGTATTTTTATTCTTGCTCTCCTTTTAAGACTATATTGTTACATGTTATGTATTCTAACAAATCACTAACATCCTTTTTGAAACAAAGCAGATAAGAAAGACAGGTGAGTTGAGACTAAGAAAGATAGGAAGGCTGAATAGTGGGCAGGTAGGCAGAGGCAGGCAGGCAGGCAGCAAAAGGACAGAAAGTAGGTTGCAGAAGTGGAGACTAGAATTAAACACAATTACCTACAGTTTTTTTCCTACCTACTTGCCAGGCTTCAACAATGGATCCATATCTAAAAAGTAACAGAATAAAAAGCATTCCAAGTCCCTCTCAGTGAGTATTAATTCAAATCAGCTATTCAAAAGTCAAATTAGGAGGAATAATAGAGAAGATTGGCTGAGAGATATGCACCTAACTCACTTTTTTGGTGCTTTAATTTCTGATTTCTTATCTTATTCTGAGATAAGACCTGGGGAAAGCTATCACATCATCAGAGCCACATGGATTTACTTTCACTGACTTGTGTTTTATTGTTTTATACTTGGAATATATCCAATAATCATCACAATAACTAGTCATATGAAATCCCCTTGAGTGTTATAAAACGTTCAGGACATTTTTCATAATCCAGTTTTACATTCTTTACATCAGCAGTCACAAACTAATGACCAATGAACTAGAGCTAACCAGCGAGTATTTTAAAAATCTTTTGCAGTATCTGCCAGCATGTTATAATTAGAAAAATTTACAAACACGCAGGCATACATACTTCCTCGTTTTAGGGACCCACAGCTACAGAAGGGGCAACACTGACAGGAGCTGTTAGCAACTACTCTTATTAGAAGACAGTTGTCCACAGTCGCTATGACTCTATAGGGTTTAAACCTGATGCATTTACTTATATTGCCTGACAGTCTCCTATAGGTTTCTGCATTTTTGACCCTAGGTATAACGCCTATTTGAGAAATGTATTTTAAAATGTATTGACAAGGCAAAGTTTGCCTTGCATAGGAAAGGAGGTGCTTCTTTTCTGGCAACAAGAGCCATATAACATCTTGCATTAACTACTCACAAGCTCTCAATACCAAATGTGTAGTCAACAATATATGCTAGTATCATATATGTACGTTCCTTTTTAAAATTCTGTCATTCGTTTATATATATTAATTTTGTAAGTTTCTTATGAAAAATATGTCAAATCCTTTTTGCAAAGAATCAGCATGCACATATTCTTATAGGAGGAAACACTACCTAAATTTTATTTAAGAATGACTCAAGTAAAAAAATGAAATGAGAAAATAATGTGCATTAATGGAATATTTTATTTGAGGATTAAATTAAGCCTTTAGCTACAAACACTCATGAGGAAAAATAAAACAGAATTTCAGCTCAACTACTGTTCATATAATGACTGTCTCTAAATATTGTTCTTACAAGATACCTAAAAAGCCAAGAACATAATTTTCAAGAATGTACTTTAAATATAACAATGCAGCAAACTTTCAAGTAAGAATTTAGCTATCAGATTTGCAGTTGACTTTTTACATGAAGCCAGACTGGACTGCACAATTTTAATAGTAATGGCTTAATAGTCTGCCATATGGATAATATGTTTGGGTAATTAATGATATATAGAACGGCAGTACTCAAATATAAATTTAGTGTGTATAAACTAAAAAAAGTGTGGCTGCTATTCTTAGGTGACTGTGTTCAAACATATACATTTCTAAAAGGTACTGCATGTATTACAAATGAATTTCTTCTAAGTATTTTTCTCTTTTGCATATGATATTTTCAAGATCCGTATAAAAGCCACATTGTTAGATACTATAATCAAATTAACATGGTGATATATAGTGCTTTTAAAATGGCTTTTATAAAATGGACTGAAAAATACTTCTATGCATGGACATAATTAATGTATTTTAAATGCTACTGAGTAGCAGAAGACTGCCACTTTGTGTTGTTTATAATGATTGTTGTTTTGACTTTTTAAATAGGTTAAAAATCTAAAGTAGGAGCTATCTGTATATGTATGGCTGATTCATTCTGTTGCGCAGTGGAGGCTAACACAACATTGTAAAGCAACCATACTCCAATAAAAATTAATTTAAAAAATCTAAAGTAAAAACACAAAAGCATGACAATACAATCATATACTATAAGTTGAATTGTATACAGAATTACCACTACCATGGTACATCATTATTTTGTTTCATGAAATAATTATTTCAATGAGATAGACTCTAAGGCTTTTTAACTTTATGGTTACATTTAAGGTTATATAAATGAGAAATTTGAACTTCAATATATAAGATGCTTTAAATGAAGTTTAGAACACACAATATAAAAAGTGCCACTATGTTTTGACTTCAGTAAATTTTAGATCTATGATTATTTGCTTATTAGGTCTTAAATTATTTTTTCTTTTGATATAATAAATGGTAATTGTAACAACAAAATCTAGTAACATTGAAAAATGTTCCCCCCTTCATTGATAGTTGGAATATAATAGCACTACTGCTAAGTTCTTTGACTTGACTAAGGATGACTCTGTAAGTAAGCCAAAGTAGTACCAGCATTCTGAAGGATAATAATCCTGTATTAAGCATACTATAACATTTAGCCTTTATGTGGATATATAACAGTATATAATTTAAATTTAAAGTACATTTAAATTTACAGTACTTTTTTTTTAAAAAAAAGGAATAGCTGAGCCAAAAATCTCTTTTTGGCTCAATTTTTCCTTTTGAAATTGTAAATATTTATAAAAATAAATTTTGCTGGTCGTAAATAAAGTATTGCTTCTACACTATGGGACATGAGAGTGTTCGACCTTAATTCAAAATTTAGATAAAGACTTAAGGACTGCTTCTGTAGGCACTATAGAGTTTAGGAGCAGTCACTACGTTTAAATTGAATAACTGTGATCAGTTTCAAAAAGGGCTTGGTTATGAACTTGGTAGGTTCTCTAGTGGCTTGTTACTTTTGCTATTTTAGGGTAAGATCAATTTTCTAAAGGATGTTGGAGCTCATATATGATTATTTCCAAAGAATAAAAAAAATAAACAATCTTCCAAATTAAAAAAATTCATATTTTTGTGTGTATAACACAAATTCACAGATTTTAAAAGTACAGTTAAAAGATACCTAGTTTTTAAATGCTGTATATTTCAAATAGAGAAGATATATAGAGTGACGACTGAATACTACTTTTGAACTGTTAATCAGAAATTAAATAAAACATTTCATAAAAAAGAAGAAACAGATTTTTATATCTAAGATACAATTTATTCCCCGTATGCTTTTATTAGGTGAAAGTTAACTACTTCATGTAACAAAATAGTCATTTTTAAACTACTCTTAAAACAAAAAAGTTAATATACAGCTGAGATCAACATCAATTACAGCAGTTTTTGACAATAACAGTCTTTAAAGAGAGTAGTAAAAGAAAGATTTGATTTCTATCCAGTCAAAACAATTAGACTGATTAAACCATAAAATAATTCATTTTGATTCATGCATTGCATACGTTACACTGTTTTTTCTTTAACAGTTACTTTTATTGAATTAAATAAAAGCAAAGAATTGATTTCTTGTGATTATGCAATCTAAACTTGTTATAAGTCAAATGGTAAAGGCAGCTGTAATGAATACCTGAGGAAGGTTTTGAAAGCGTTCTTCCCTAAGAATAACAAAATTATTAGAGATAATTCCTTCTAATAACTGTTTTTTTAAGAACAGGAGAAAAGAAACATGATATTCAAATAGTTATAAATCAGTAAACTATCGTTAGAGCTGATTCCAAACATTATTCCCTTGAGAATTAATTAACTTTCTGCAATGAAGACAGAATCGATTTTATCTTACTTTGAAACCAACTGTCAGTGGCTGGTTGGAGTAGTGCATTAGAACAAAGCTCAGAGGGAAATTCTGCAGTCCTAGATGGTCTATCTATATGTCTGCAATGGGAGCAGGAGAGAAATGGTGGTGTCTGTGTTGAGGATTTGCTGACCTTGTTTTTATACACTTTCTTTTAATCTCAGAACTATTTCATAAAATTGTCTGTCATTATGGGTTCAAACATACAACATAAGCAATGACAAAAATTCCTGTGTGTTAGAGCTCTAACTAAACTTTAATAAAATATGGTATGTTATAAATATTATTAAGTATACCATATTTAGAGTTTATCCCTAAGATAACATATAGTGGCTAACTGGATGTAAGAAAAAAAATCCACAGGTTATATCTGTATGAGTGTTCCTATGAAGATACTTAGTTGTAACATTATAGTGATTTATTCTTGTAATTTCCTCTACAAGGTGAATTACTAATTACTATTATACTGGTTTCCCATGGTCTGAACATTCTGAGAAATGGCAAATTCTCAGTTATAAATAAGTTTAACATTAATCATGCTTCTTTTCAAAGACATGATAGTTAACTTCAAAAGCACTGCTTAAAATTAAATTTCATTGTCTAATGAGTTATAAATTCCACTGCTAATTTGTTTCTGAATGAATGTCCATATATTCAGAATATTTATATGTATTGTTTAGTATTTCCCTATTGCTTACATTTAATAAATTAAATATCTAAAAACAATTCATGTAATAGCATATATATTAGATTTTTTTACTATGGTTCTAGTTACAAATATTAACTATATAATAAGAGTGTATTTTATTCTGTAGTTTTTAAAGTAAAGAGATTCATTTTTACAGATGATTAATTTGTCACACTATGACAATTGATCACAACTCTTTAACCTGTTAGGTAACATAAAAGTATAATGTTTTTAGATGGGGATGTTATATTATAGACAATAAAGTCTTAAATATTTCCATCATTAAGTGTTATACCTAACAAAAAGTCAAACTTAGTAATGAACTTTCATTTCCATATCCTTAAAATATGAAATGGTAAGTAAATTTTCTCTATTAGTTTTAGTAAAAATAGCTTAAAATCTTAAAAGAAGGCAATCCAATGATAGTATCAACTTTTTCTTATCTAACAGTTGGTCTCTGATTAACATTAAATTGAAAAATATGAATAAAATAAGTTAAAGATTGACAAGGTATCCTAAAATAACATTTGAGGCACTGTATTTTCATAATTGTAAAGCAGCTATTTTTTTTTAATAACTGAGAAGCAATCCTTAACCTTTATGAAAAGATTTTCCTTCTAAAGCCTGAAATTCAGCATTATAATGTAGAAACATTAGACATGCAAAACACCTAGCAAGCTCTAGGAAACCAAAAATCTGCAAATGTTGATACATATTGTACTATAGAAAGCAGACCTTCCTAACAAAATATGGTTCACAGTAAGGCGTAAGGCATATGATATTTTTCTGAAGAATTGTTATTGAAGAGTTATCCAGAGTCTGAAATGCTAATATGATGAAGTTGACTGGATCATTAAAAATATGAAAAAGGAACCATGTACATTATCTTTTAGGTCTTTGTTCTTCAATAGACATATCAAATATATACACAGTCCTTTTTCTTTGGGCCCAGAATACAAGTAGGATTTAATTGTGTGCTAACTACTCTATATAACACAAGCAATTACCTATTGTGAAACAAAAATAGCTATAAAGCAGGATTTCAATTCCAGTCAGAAATTCACCAAATTATGCCACAAGGAACGTTATTTGCACAACTTTTCTCAGTGCAACATCGCCATCGTGAAAGGTGGCAATGATAATATTACTACCTTTAAAAATGTACAAGTTATTTTTATTAGAGATAATAGTACATACTGACTTTGATAGTTTTCTTTCCATAACTCAAAACAAAAGGAATGTATTGAAATTAGGTGATATCTATAATTATTAAACTTTAATCAATGCATTAAGAAACAGGTAGCTGGTGATCGAATGCGTAAGTTGCTCTTTCCTTACTGTATTTTTCAGACCACTTACGAGTTAGATCTAGATAAAGACTTGGTTTATGAGGCCGGTAATCCAGGTACACGGTATTACTGATTCTTTTGGGAACAGCTTTTTCAATCTGAGTTCCTTCATGCCACTCATTAAAAGAGGTGATGGAAATTATACTGGGGTGGGCTTGGAGTGCAGCACTCAGAGCATCCTCATAATATTTCCCATTGACTCGGTTGCGAGTGTTTTGAGTGTTCCACGGACGGATGCTGGTATCTATGTATCCTGGGCCCACACTTGGGATGAACATTAGGTCAAACTGATCACAAAAAAATTTTAGCTTGGCCCAGTTCTCATAGGATGAGCCATAAGTAAAGCCATTTGTGGCAAAATACGTATAAATTCCATCAAAACCACCTCGAAGAATTTCATATCTATGTTTTTTTTCTACTAGAAGTGCAATAAACAATGCATCATAAGGAGAGTTGCGAATGCTCTGAGACCCTGAGCTGGTTAACAGATTAGCCCATTTTTCAGCTGTTGTGATATAGGAATCATAGACATAAAACAGTGGAAGAGCACTGCCATTCTTAGTCTTGTACCTGTAAAAGGCAGGATGATTTCCATATCTAGAATACAAACATATATGAAAGCAAAATGAATATTCATAACTCATTTGCAATAAACAATAATTGT
Source organism: Lipotes vexillifer (assembly GCF_000442215.2). Taxonomy (NCBI): domain Eukaryota; kingdom Metazoa; phylum Chordata; class Mammalia; order Artiodactyla; family Lipotidae; genus Lipotes; species Lipotes vexillifer. The sequence goes on along the minus strand of NW_006794406.1, from coordinate 108,173 downwards.
TTATGTATTGAAAATGAAGGTAATCAGTGCAGTTTAAGCACATTGTTCACCTTTGGGGAATTAGCTATATAAGTGTAAACATTAAAAATGCATTTTTAATTTTATACATTGAAAAATGAGATACTGGATACATTAAGACATTAACAAACAAGCAATTATACTGAGGTTTAGAAATGATGACTAACACAATAAAAAGCCCATTTTCTACATGAAAATACTGTTTTTATTTTCTGTATAAGTGATAAATATCCCACTGTTGCTGACATGTTTTTTGTAAGAATATGGCAGCTGTCACAGACTATTATCAGTAAACCCTTAAACAAAATGAAACTGTATTAATAAATTCTTTCCTTGCAATCATACTAAATGAAAATATTAGATGTGGATCTACCATATCTAATAGCAATTCAAAATTGCAAAAGGAATTCACATTTCATACTCTGAACTTGCTTTTAAAAAGACAACTCTATAGTCATAAGATTTGCAGAATACTAATTTAAATGTCAGATGACAGAAATCATAGTCTAATATACACATAAAACAGTAAAAACAGGAACTTGTAACTATTCATACAGAAAGTGAATTATAAGGAAATTCAGAAATGTTCTTTAAAATGATTGCAGTATTCATTACAAAATTAGTTTAAACTAATTTTAATATGTCATACTGTAAGTCATTCAAATCTCAAATATAAACATACTTTTCTTATAACAGTAAGTATCATTGGATCATATAACAGTAGTTATAGGACAGAAGAAACTCACTTGTCTATAATGTATCTGACATTTTGGTACATGTTTTTATCATCTCGATTCTTATATGGTTCAATGTGAAAAGTGACCTAAAACAAAAAATATTGATTAGAGAAAAAATTATGATGTAAAAATAAAAAGGAAATCATATCCCATATTTTTAATAAACTGACTTAATAACCTTAATTTAAGATGAATGCATTTTTTATTAAAGTATAGTTGACTTACAATGTTGTGTTAATTACTGCTGTACAGTGAAGTGATTCAGTTATACATATATACACATTTTTTTATATTCATATTCTTTTCCATTATGGTTTATCATAAGATATTGAATATAGTTCCCTGTGCTATACAGTAATACTTTGTTGTTTATCCATTCTGTATATAAAAGCTTACATCTACCAACCCCCTCCCCTGGCAACTACCAGTCTGTACTCTATGTCCATGATCCTGTTTCATAGATAGGTTCATTTGTGTCGTATTTTAGATTCCACATGTAAGTGATATCATATGATATTTGTCTTTCTCTTTCTGACTTCATTTAGTATGATAATCTCTAGTTGCATCCGTGTTGCTGCAACTGGCATTATTTCATTCTTTTTTTTAAAGGCTGAGTAGTATTCCATTGTATATGTGTACCACATCTTTATCCATTCGTCTGTTGATAGACATTTAGGTTGCTTCCATGTCTTGACTATTGTGAATAGTGCTGCTATGAACATTGGGGTGCATGTATCTTTTTAAATTATAGTTTTGTTTGGATATATGCCCAGGAATGGGACTGCTGGATCATATGGTAATTCTATTTTTAGTTTTCTGAGGAACCTCCATAGTGTTTTCAACAGTGGCTGCACCAACTTACATTCCCACCAACAGTGTAGGAGGGTTCCCTTTTCTCCACACCCTCTCCAGCATTTGTTATTTGTAGCCTTTTTAATGATGGCCATTCTGACAGGTGTGAAGTGGTACCTCATTGTAGTTTTGATTTGCATTTCTCTAATAATTAGCGATGCTGAGCATCTTTTCATGTGACTACTGGCTATCTGTATTTCTTCTTTGGAGAAATGTCTATTTAGGTCTTCTGCCCATTTTTGGATTGGGTTGTTTGTTTTTCTTGTTGAGTTGTATGAGCTGTCTGTGTATTTTGGAAATTAAGCACTTGTCGGTTGCATTGTTTGCAAATATGTTCTCCCATTCTTTAGGTTGTCTTTATTTTTTTTATAAATTTATTTATTTATGGCTGCATTGGGTCTTTGTTGCTGTGTGCGGGCTTTCTCTAGTTGCGGCAAGCAGGGGCTACTCTTCGTTGCGGTGCGCAGGCTTCTCATTGTGGTGGCTTCTCTTGTTGTGGAGCATGGGCTTCAGTAGTTGTGGCTTGCAGGCTCTAGAGCACAGGCTCAGTAGTTGTGGTGCACAGGCTTAGTTGCTCTGCATCATGTGGGATCTTCCTGGACCAGGGTTTGAACCTGTGTCCCCTGCATTGGCAGGTGGATTCCTAACCACTGTGCCACCAGGGAAGTCCTGTCTTTTCGTTTTGTTTATGGTTTCCTTTGCTGTTCAAAAATTACAGATTCTCCTATACCATTAAAATAGCATTTTACAAAATAATCTACATTAAATATGTACTTATTCAAATAATTTATAACAAAATTACTTTAAAAAATCAAAAACTAGTACTATAATGGACAATAGTTTCCAGAATGCTTGTTATTGATGTGGTTTATGTATTTCTACCATGATAGCAGAAAGCAGTAACCAAAAAAGGTTATATATAAATCAAGAAAAACTAATTATGGCTCCAAAACCATTTTGTATGTCATTTATAACTAGTGGAGTAGATTAAGGGAAATACCATGTGTACTGTCTACTTAAGCTATGAGAATTTTCACTTTTATTACTAATTTTACTGACTTACCATTAAAATACTTTATGGCAATATAATAAACTAGAATATTGTCAATAAGAGTTCAGTTTCTATGAAGCATGTATGGAATTAGAGACTTCTATGCTACTGCAATATAAAATGCCTTTGTTTTCAACCACCTAATTAAAGTGAAATATATTTTACATTCATCAGTGCTACTAGTTTTCACATAGACAGCATTTAGTGAAACTACAATTCTCTACTTTTAATAAGATTTCAGTAATATACAAAGAAAGTTTTTATTAGTAACGAAGTAAGGTCAATTTCGTTTGTGCAGTATATTGTAAGTATGGCTAGGGCAGTTAGATTTTGCAGTAGCTCTGGTATGTATGTGCTTTTTAACTTCAATTGAAAGAAAAGTGGCAAGGGTATAGGTATTTTCATACTCTTATATATGGGTAATCTCCCTTTAGCTGTAACATTTCCTAAGTAAGTTTCCATTTTATACATAAAGGACACCAAATTAAGCAAATATCCTATATTATAATGAATTTGCTTTTGAAGTTGCAAACTCTACATGGCTTCCTTCTTTTTTGTAAAGTGCAGATCAACACATTTATAGTAATTCAAAAAGCCACTATTTTATACAATACTTAAGTTAGAAATATGAAGGAAAATATTAGTTGCAATAATATTACTTTGTAGGCTTAGTGAATAAATAATGTGATGTATCACCATTCCACTGTTCCATTTGGAAAAATCTATTAGACCAATATACTATAATGACTTTAAAAATGATAGAATGCTATATACAAAATCAAATGTTTGCATTATCTTTAGATGGGGAAGTAAGAGTCCTATAAGTGTTCCCTCATTTCATGCTTCTAATTTTGACCATGCACCCAAACTGTACTTCCTAGAGTGAAAATACGATGATCCTGGAGAGTGATATTAGCAATATGATGACATAAAATGTTCCTATTTATTCCTTTTTAAATCAACAAATTGGACATTCATACATGAGCAAAAGTGCCTTTGTGGTGTTCTGGGACCTAGTGTCTTATTCCAAGGAACACAGGAGTTGTCTCACTCACCACAAAGATGGTAAGAGACAAACGTCTGCTCGAGGTGGGGAATCAGAGGAGCCAGGCAAAAAACTGTGTCAGTAAAGACCCAGGCAGGCACTCACATACAAGACAGAGAACTTGCAGAAGTCTAGACCTCCCAACAGGAAACTCCAGCACATAACTGGAGAAAAAAATAAAGCTACTTTGTTTGCAACAGAAGGCAGTAGAGAAGCTTTCCTGGCACCATGCCTCTGCCCAAAGAAACACTGAAAGGGGAAAAGGAAAGCAGTGAGTGAGTGCCCAGCTATCCCAGCTAGACTGGAAGTGGCTGGAAAAATCATTTCTCCACCAGCAACTGGAGTACTAAGATGGGAGCTTTAGAACCAGGGGTAGGGAGGATATTAGGAAAGGTGCAAATTAGAACTTCAGTTGGTGGGAAAGGGATTGTTCTTAGCAGAAGTCCACCTAGGAGCCACTGGGATCACCCTACTGGATCTGCAGGTGCCCCCAATGTACCCAGTGGTAAACCCACACTTTCCCCCCACTCTATGTTTGCTCCTTGTGTGGGGGTCCCAAGTGCCACTGCAAGAGAAAGCTCCAGTAGACTGAGAGCATGCTCAGAAACCATGAACTTGAGCTATAGCAACCTTTGGGAAAATAAGAGAGGTTTCCAATAGCCAGCCTGGTGAACTGTAAGAAACAGAGATGGCATAAATGTTTAAAAACTCACCCAAAACAGTAAAAACTTGGATAATATCAACACTACAGAATATAACATACCATCTGCTGAAGGCAACAAGAAAAGAGTTAAGAAGGTATCTACTACTACATATGCAAAAACAACAATGCAAATCTAAAGGGATTATGAAACATCAAGGAAACATGGCATCACATAAAAATTATCTATTTCTAGCAATCAACCAAACTCAAAGGCACAGAATATTGCAACCTATCTGATAAAGAGTTGAAAATAGATGTTATAAAAAAAACTCAACAGGTTACAAGAAAACTCAGAAAGACAATTCAATAAAATCAGGAATAAAATATGTGAACAAAATGACCCTTTATTAAAGAAATTTTAAAAAAGAACCAAACAAAAATTCTGGAGCTGGATAGCATGCAATGCAGAGAATATGTAGCAAGGCAGAGCATATGAAGATAGAAAAACTTACTTGGAGGATAGCAATTTTGAAATAACACAAAAGAGAAGAGGGAACTTAGAAAAAGAGCAAAGAAAGCCTACATGATCTATGGATATCCATATATCCATCCATATATCCTGACAAATGTCAGGATAATCGGAATCCCAGACAGAGAAGGCAGGGGCAGGAAGTTAACTTAAAGAATAATAGCTGAGAACTTCCAAAATCTGAGGAATGACTTGGACATACAAGTCCACAAAGCTAGTAGATCATCCTAGTATCTCAATGCAAAAAGACATTCTCCAAGATATTAAAGGCAGGCAAGGGGAAAAAAAAAGAAGAGAACTTACAAAGGACTGCCAATAGGCTATCAGTAGATTTCTCTGTAGAAATTCAATAGGCCAGAGGACAGTGGAATGACATATTTGAAGAGTTGAAAGATAAAAATGGCCAGCCAAGACTACTTTATCTAGCAAAGTTATCCTTTAGATATGAAGAAGTAAAGCCTCTCCCAGACAAACAAAATCTGAGGGAGTTCACCACTATTAGATCTGCCTTGCAAGAAATGCTGAAAGGAGTTCTTCAAGCTGAAATGAAAACATACAAAATTACAAAATACTCTGGTAAAGATGAGAAACATACAGCCAGACTTAGAAAACTAATTCTGTAGGAGGATGGTGTGTTAACTACTCAACTATAGTATAAAGGTTAAATGAAAGTAGGAAAAATAACTATACCTACTATAAGTTAATAAATAATAAATATAAAAAAGAGGCATTAATATGCAAAAGGGAGGAGCAAAATAATGGATACCTGAGGGGTTAAAGTTTCTGTAAACCTAAAATGGACTGTTTTATCTAAGAGATGTTTTATGGAACACCCCCTTGATAACCACAAAGCACAAATCTAGAGCAGACGCACAAAACGGGGGGAAAAAAGAGCATACCACCATGAAAAATAACCAATTTACAAATGTAGGCAGACAGAGAGAAAAATAATGGAAATACAAAACCAGACTGCAGTTGATAAGATTACATATTAATAATTGCTCTGAATGTAAATGGATTGAATTCACCGATGAAAAGGCATATAGTGACTGGATGGATAAAGAAACAAGACCAAACTCTATGGTGTTTTTAAGAGATCCCATTAAGCTTTAAGGATGCACACAGACTCAAAGTGAAGGGGTGGAAAAGATATTACATGCAGGTAGAAACTGCAGTGGAACATAAATTTCAGAATGTAAATTTAAACAGGGATGAAAAATGACCAAGTAGAAGCTAACTTTTTATGGAAATGCTTCCATGTGCTGTGACAATTATTTTTGTGTTTCTTCTGGTTATTTTCTTCCATATCAAAAGATCTTTACTGTTAACTTTCTTTACAAAATTACGTCTCAGCAATTGTCAAATATTTTTGTTTCTTTGTAGTTTTACTTTATAATTTTATTGACATAAATATATCTCTATTCTAGTAGGAAAAATAAATGGTTCTGGTGATGAGGGTGATGTAGGAAGATCCTGAACTTACCTCCTCCCATAGACACACCAAATCTACAGCTAAATATGGAACAATCTCCTCCAAAAAGAACCTGGTGGAGTGACCCCATCACATCTGGCAAACGAGAGGGAAACCACATCAAAGCAGGTAGGAAAGGCTGAGATATGATCTCACCATAAAGCCCATCCCAGCAGTGACATACAATCAGGAGAGAACTCAAAACCCAGAACTTCTCCCTGAAGAACAAATAGCGTGTATCCCACATCTGGCATACCAGTTTCTAAGACCAGCCCCTGAAAGATGAGTACCCAAAATATCTGGCTTTGAATAGCCAAAGGGATGTAGCTCTTAAAGAGCTTGCATGCAGACTCATCCATCCCAGGACCAGTGCAGAAGAAGCCCTTCAAAGAGCACCCAAATTTTACATAAAATAAACTCATTTGCTAGTTTTAAAAGCATTGGTCTGAGAGGCAAGGGTCTGCTGGGATATTCTATGGGGAAAGAGGCTGGAGGGTTCTATCTTCCTGTTCACCCTCCGCTTGTTAAAGCCAGCAGGTGCCATTTTTTTACTTTCTTTTCCTTTTTATCTTTTTCTTCTTTCAGCAGGTGTTGTCCCTGTACTCTCCATCTGCCCCACTCCATGTAGTGGGTGTCACTGTTGAGCTCTTCCTCTGTCATGCTCTAGAGCACCAGTATTTCCCAGAGGGGAGCTTCTACCTGGTGACCTAGATTTTGCAGCTGCCACGAAGGGACACCTCTTGATCACATGGACCTGGAGGCCAGGGGAGCTTGTGTCCTGGGTCCCATGGGACTGTAACAACAGACAGTTTTTGGTAGAGTACCACTCCTATGGCATTGCACAGATATCCAACTGAAACATACCCACAGTCTTTCTGAGAAACAGGCCTACTTCCTTCTATAGCAGCTTTGGCCTGTGGGGCAGGCTTCTGGTTTTGCACACTTATAGGAGCCTACAGAGGTACTCTCAGGGAAGGGAGACAGTGGGCACAATCTTTGCACTCTCTCTCTGCCTTGCTCCAGATCACTGTTGTCTTCAGAAAAGGAGTTATATTCTTATATCCTTGGCTGGTGCCCTGATTTTTGTAGCTTGCCGGGGATGCCTCTATATCACTTGGCTCTGGTGGTCAGGGGGAGCTTCAGGTTTGGCACAGTTCCAGAGTCTACAGAGGTACTCAAGGTATGGAGGTCAGAGAATGCCATCTTCTTGCTCTCCCTCTACCTCGCTATAGCTCACTGGTATCTCCCAGAAAAGAACACTTAACTGGAGCCCCAATTTTTATGACTGCCACCCAGCAAACACCCCCAGATCACCTGGCTCTGGTGGCCAGCAGGGCTTACACTGTGGTCCTACAGTTCTGAATATATTTGCACTTGTTAAAATCTGCTGGCTGGGGGTCTAAATTCTAATCAGCCTGAATCTAGGTGCTACCTGAAATCCTCTCTTTAAGGACAGTGACTGGTCTCAGCACACCTTCAACTACTAGAAGCTATTAAAAATAAAATAGGCTGCTTAGACAACTACAAAGGTTTGAGACAACCAAGAGCTAGGGAAGGGCTGAATGATAAAGTTCATCTCATATGCAAGGCCAATGCTTTAAGACAGAGAGAGGTGAATGTATCATCAAATGCCTAGAAACCAACACAGAGAGTCAAGCAAAATAAAGAAATAGAGGAATATATTCCAAATGAAAGAACAAGATAAAACCTCAGAGGGAAAAACCCTTACAGAAACAGAGATAAGTAAGTAAGTAACCTGATAAGAGTTGAAAAGTAATGGTAATAAAAATGCTAACCAAATTCAAGGAGAGAATGGTTGAACACAGTGAAAACGTCAACAAAGAGCAAATGTAACAAAGAGGTCACAGAGCTGAAAAATACACTAGAGAGGTTCAACAGCAGACTAGAAACAGCAGAAGAAAGGATCACTGAACTTGAAGACAGGGCAAGAGGCACTCAGCTAATCCGAGCAGCAAAAAGAATGAAAAACAGTGAAGATAAATTAAGGGACTTCTGGGACACCTGTGTGAAAGTTAGTTTGCTAGATGTTGTCCTATAAGGAGCAGAGAGAGAGAAAGGGGAAGTAAACTTATTGGGAGAAGTAGTGACTGAAAAATTCCCCAACCTGAGGAAAAAAATACATCCAGATCAAGGAAGCCCAGAGAGTGCCAAATAAAATGAACCCAAAGAGAACCACACCTAGACATATTATACTTAAAATGTCAAAATTAAACATAAGAACCCACACATATATAGTCAAGTAATCTATGATAAAGGAGCCAAAATATACAATGGGTAAAGGACAGCCTCTTCAATAAATGGTGTTAGGAAAACTGGATCACTACCTTACATCATATAGAAAAAATAACTAAATGTGGGTTAACTTGAATGTAAGACTGGAAACCATAAAACTAGCAGAAAATATAGGCAGTAAGCTCATTGACATAGGTCTTGGCTGCAAGTTTTTGGATTTGACAGCAAAACCAAAGGCAACAAAAGCAAAAATAAACACGTGGGACTATATCAAACTAAAAAGTTTCTGTACAGCAAAGGTAAATATCAACAAATAGAAGCAACAGAAGAAAATATTTGCATATCATGTATCTGATAAGGGGTTATTAAAGTCCTCCAACTCAGTAGCAGAAACCTATTAAAAAATGGGCAAAGGTTCTGAAAGGATAGTTTTCCAAAGAAGAAATACAGAGGGCCAACAAACACACAAAAAGACACTCAAAATCACTACTCGTCAGGGAACTGCAAACTAAAACCACCGTAAGATACCACTGCATGCATATCAGAATGACTATTATCAAAAAGAAATAAAAAGTGTTGGCATGCATGTAGAGAAAAGGAAACCCTTGTGCACTATTTTTGGGGATGTAAATTGGTACAGCCACTATAGAAAACAGTAGGGAGTTACTTAAAAAGTTAAAAATCGAACTATCATATGGTCAGGCAATTCCATTACTGGGTATTTGTTTGAGGAAGACAAAAACACTACGTCAAAAAGATACATGCACCCTCATGGTCACTGCAGCATTATTTACATAGCCAAGATAAGAAACAACCCAATGTCCATCAACATATGAATGGATTAAAAAAATGATGTGTATGTATATAACACATATCCCACCATAAAAATGAATGAAATGGGCTTCCCTGGTGGCGCAATGGTTGAGAGTCCGCCTGCCGATGCAGGAGACACGGGTTTGTGCCCAGGTCCGGGAAGATGCCACATGCTGCGGAGCGGCTGGGCCCACGAGCCATGCATCCAGAGCCTGTGCTTTGCAATGGGAGAGGCCACAACAGTGAGAGGCCCGCGTACCGCAAAAAAAAAAAAAAAAAAATGAAATCTTGCTGTTTGCAACAACATGAATTAACCTTGAGGGCATTATGCTAACTGAAGTAAGTCAGACAGAAAAAGACAAATACCATATGATCTCAATTATATGTGGAAAAGACAAAACAACAAAAAAACCAAGCTCATAGATACAGAGAACAGATTGGTGGTTGGCAGAGCATGGAGGAGGAATGTGGGCAAAACATACAAATTTCCAGTTAAAAGATAAATATAGCATAGTGATGTAATGTACTGTATAATTCATAATACCGTATTGCATATTTGAAAGTCCTTGAGAGAGTAGATCTTAAAAGTTCTCATCACAAGAAAAAAAATTTTGGAACCATATATGGTGATGGATGTGAACTAGACTCATTGTAGTTAACCATTTCACAGTGTATTTAAATGTCATAGCTTTATCTTGTACACCTGAAACTAATATGTTACATGTCAATTATATTTTAATTTTTAAAAATAAAAAACTTAATATCTCAAATGAAAATGGAAACATAACACACAATCCTATGGTGTTGCAAAAGCAGTTCTGAGAGTGAAAAATGCATATATTAAGAAATGAAAAAGATCACAAATAAACAACCTAACTTTGCAACTCAAGGAGCTAGAAAAGTAGCAAACTAGGCCCAAAGTTAGCAGAAGGAAGGGAATAATAAAGATCCTAGCAGAAATAAATGAAATAGAGACCAGAAAAATAATATAAAAGATCAAGAGGTGGTTTTTCAGAAAAAAAAAAAGGAAAAGCCTCAAGCATAACTAAGAAAACAAAAGTGAAGACTGAAATAAAGTCAGAAATGAAAGAGAAGAAATTACAACTGACACTACAGAAATATACATTATGATAAGAGACTACTATGAACAACTATAAGCCAAAAAATTAGATAACCTAGAAGAAATGGATATTTTCCTAGAATCATTTAACCATCCAAGACTGAACCAGGAAATGGAAAGTATGAACAGACCAATAACATTTAAGGAGACTGAATCAGTAATCAAAAGCATCCCAACCCTGAAAACCCCAAGACCAGATGGTTTCACTGGTGAATTCTACCAAATAGTTCAAGAAGAATTAATGCCAATCTTTTTCACTTTTTTAAAAAACTGGAGAGGAGGGAATACTTCTGAACTCATTCTATATGCCAGTATTACCCTGATACCAAAGCCAGAAAAGAACCCTACAAGAATAGAAAACTACAGACCAATATCCCTATAAAACATAGATGCAAAAATTCTCAACAAAATACTAGCAAATTCAAGAATTCAGTAAAAGGATTATGTACCATGACCAAGTTGGACTTATTACTGGGATTCAAGGATGGTTCAACATATGGAAATCAATAAATGATATAGCACATTAACAGAATGAAAGATTAAAATCATATGATCATCTCAATAAATGCAGAAATAGCATCTGACAAAACACAACATTCTTTCTTGATAAAAACTCTTAACAGATTGTGTATAGAAGAAACACACCTAATTATATTGAAAGCAATATACACTAAGACCGCAGCTAATATTGTACTCAGTGAAGAAAAAGTGAAAGTTTTTCCGCTAAGATCAGGAACAAGGTGCTCACTTTTACTACTCTTCTTCAACCTAGTACTTAAGTATCCTATCTAGAACAATCAGGCCAAAGAAATAAAAGGCATCCAAACAGTAAAGGAAGTCACTATTGTCAGATAATATGATCTTATATATTGAAAATCCCAAAGACTGAACATTGCAGGACATAAAATCAGTACACAGAAATCAGTTGCATTTCTATTACACTAAAAATGAAACATCTGAAAAATTTAAAAAAAAACTATCATTCACCATAGCTTCAAAAACAATAAAATACCTAGTAATAAATTTAACCAAGGAAGTGAAAGACCTGTACAGTGAAAGCTACAAGACTTTGAAGAAATCAAAGACAACACAATATAATGGAAAGACATGCCATATTCATGAATTGGAAGAGCGAATATTGTTAAAATTAACTGCCCAAAGCCAAATATAGATTCAACACAATCTCTATCAAAATCCAATGGCATTTTTCACAGAAATAGAAAAAACAATCCTCAGACTTGTATGGAACCACAAAAGACCTTGAATAGCCAAAGTAATCTTGAGACAAAAGAACAAAGCTGGAGGCATCACACTCCATTTTCAAACTATATTACAAATCTATTGTAATAAAAACCGTATGGTATTGACATAAAAGCAGACACAGAAATCAATGAAATGAAGTAGAGAGCCCAGAAATAAACCAACACAGATGGTCAATTACTCTGACAAAGGAACCAACAATATATAATGAGTAAAGGACAGTCTCTTCAATAAATGGTGTTGGGAAAACTGGATAACCACATGGAAAAAAAGAAAACTGGACCCCTACCCTTACACCACTCACAAAAATTGCCTCAAAATAGATTAAAGATTTAAACATTTAAACATAAAACCTGAAACTGCAAAACTCTTAGAAGACAATAGCTCCATGACATTGGTCTTATTAATGATATTTTGCATATGACATCCAAAGCACAAACAGTTTACAAAATTTAAAAAAAGTAAGTGGAACTAGATCAAACTCCAAAGCTTATGCAGTGCTAACGAAACAACTAACAAAATGAAAAGGCAACTACAGAATGGTAGAAAATATTTGCAAACCATGTGTTGGATAGGGGTTAATGTCCAAAATTTATAAAGAACTCATACAACTCACTTTTTAAAAATCTGATAAAAAAATGGGCAGAGGACCTGTAGAGACTTTTTTCCCCAAAGAATACAACAAAATGGCCAACAGTTACATGAAAAGAGGCTCAACATCACTAATCATAAGGGAAATGCAAATCAAAACTAAAATGACATAGTCATAAAAACAGATGTGAGGTGCTATCATCAAAAAGATAAGAAATAAGTGTTGGGTGAGGATATGGAGAAAAGGGAACCCCTTTTCTTGCCTTGGTTAGTTCCTTCAAAGAAATGAAATCACCTGCATCCCCAAGTTCACTGCAGCATTATTTACAATAGCCAATACATGAAAACAATGTTAAGAGTAATCTACGGATAAATGGATAAAGAAAATGTGGCGCATACACACACACACAATGAAAAGTTATTCAGTCATGAGAAAAATGGAAATGCTGCCATTTGTTTACAACATGGATGGACCTTGAGGTCATTATGCCAAGTGAGATGGATCAGACAACAAAAGACAAATATTGTATGATATCTCTTATAGTGGAATCCAAAATAAAATGAAAAAAGAGAAAGGAATGGTGGTTACCAAAGGCTAGGAGGTAGGGAAATGAAAGAGATGTTGTTTAAGAATATATACCTGGGGTTTCCCTGGTGGTGCAGTGGTTGAGAGTCCGCCTGCCGATGCAGGGGACATGGGTTCGTGCCCCGGTCCGGGAAGATCCCACATGCTGAGGACTGACTAGGCCTGTGAGCCATGGCCGCTAAGACTGCGCGTCTGGAGCCTGTGCTCCACAACGGGAGAGGCCACAACAATGAGAGGCCCGCATACCG
>NW_006794406.1:91658-94903 GCF_000442215.2 Lipotes vexillifer | reverse complement strand
AAAAAAAAAAAAAAAAAAAAAAAAAAAATATATATATATATATATATATATATATATACTTGCAACTAGTAGATAAATAAGTTATGGAGATCTAGATCTAATCTAACAGTGATTATAAACAACAAACTGTGTTACATTAAACTTGCTAATCAACTATCTTAACTGTACCCATCACTAGAAGAAATGGTAATTGTGTATCACGATAGAGGTATTAGCTATCAATGACAGTAATATTGCAATATAAATGTATCCAATCAATGTTATATACCTTAAACTTACATAATTTTATGTCAATTTTATACTTCAATAAAATGAAAACTTAAGCAAAAATCTGATGATGCTTTTCTCCTTCTCAAAGTCGTCCACTCACTCCTTCACTCCTGCACACCCTCCATTCCCCACTACAATTATACTGAGGTAGATCTTCCTACCTACCATCTTCCTATGTGGTGCCATCGTACTCCTCCTGCAAATACTTGTGTTTGTCTCTGACCTCCAGTAGACTGCAAGGTCTCAAGTGCATAGAAAATATCTTATCCTTCTTAGTACTACCAGCATCTCCAACAGTACCTGCCACACAGCAGACCCTGAATGCATGAATGCATGCAGGAGTGAATGAATGATTTCCATGCAATAGGTAACAAATTAAACTCTAGGTCTGCCATTTATATACTCCATTTAGGTAATATTCACCAAATTTTCACCATAAATTCATATTATTAATTTAAGAACAGTAAGGCAAAAAGGAAAAAAAAGAGCTCACAGACAGTAAAACATTTTTTCAAATGGAGCTGAAAAATCATTTAGAAAAGAACCACAGACATACTACATGCACATTTCACACAGTTGAAAATCTGCAGAAGCCTGAGAAGCAGATATTATGATGACTCTAGAGCAACAGGCCAAATAAATAATGGATGGTGAAATCAATACTATGAGAAATGTGATTTATATATAAAATAGGAAAAATTTGCTTTTAAAATATGATATGAAACTTATTAAAATGCAAGAATACCACCAGTGACTGAGTTAGTTCTTTCCCTTAAAATCCTGATTTTCTTTAACCTAGATGGATGATTTAATTCAGTCAGGTTTGATGTCATGTTTTTTACAGTAATCCACAATCTGAGTGGCTTTCAAAGACAAACACTTGTTTATTGCACACAGGTCTATGGACTGGCTATGCTGGCTCTGCTTGACTGTGGATCAAGTTCAATTCTGCTCCACATGTCCGTCAATCTGGGTCCTAGACAGAAGGCGCACTGGGGCATGCTGTTCTCATGGAAGAGGAACACAACCATTGAAGCACATATAATACTTCTGCTCAGACATGGTTTTCTTACAGTTTTCATACATGACATTTTCTTACATCTCATTAGTCAAAGCAAGCCATGAGGCCAAGCCCGACAACAATGGGGCATGAGGTATACTTGCTCTTTCCATAGAGGGGAAGGAAAACAAGAATATTTGCTAAAAATGATACAATCTATCAAAACATATCATGTTTCACACAAAAAATTATTTCTCTGTTATTAATGATATAGTGGTAAATATCCAGCTCTAATATTTATAGTCTCTACAAAACCAGCCTACTCAATGACAGAAGTGCTACAGTGTTTGCTCTAGTGAATATGCAGACGAGTATATGTATAAAAGAGAAAATATTTTTAAAAAATGACTTACATTTTAGTTTTATTCCCCCCCGCAAAAAATTACTCTACATTTGCTAAAGATAATGTAGAACAAGTAACTAAAGTGTCAAACATTTTTGTTATTCCTGCATGTTTGTTTATGACTTAAAGAGCACTCACCTAAATGACTTTTAGTTGAAGTTAATAAATCAAAATGACAATTACAACGTATTTAGTAATGAATATTATTTAAAACATTATGTAATCAAAACTAATGAGCTATGAAAAAAGCTTAACCGTAAGACAAATTCCTTAAAAACTCTCTATTCCTAAACATCAAAAAAATGAAAATGAAAAAAACATTTTCACCTCAAAAAGTAGAAAGAGAAAACAAATCCAAGCAAAGAATGAGAAATACATTAATCAAGAATGAAGAAGAATTAATAATTATAATCATTAGAATATTTTAAAAGTAAAATCATCAATAAATTGAAGGGCTGTTTGGGGGGAAAGGGGCTAAGTAAATCTATACTAATCAAATTGGGGAAAAGTGCAGATTATTTCCTTGGTAAGATTAGCAAGCAAAAAGAGTTGTTAATAATGGACCCACTTATTTTACATTTAAGGTTTCAGGTGTGATCAGTTATGTACACTACAGACCCCAGTTTATCAGCACAGAACTCACAATACTATTATTCATCTATTTATATCACACTGCCTTAAAAGTTTCACTAATTCTAGTAATTATCATTAATTAAACACTAACTTGTCCTTATATTAGGAAACAAAGTTTTCCATTCTTTACAAAACGGAATTTATTATACTTCATCTAATTATAAAAAAAATCGATGCAGAACATCAATACAACGGAAATCACACAAAAATACTATAAATAAAACCATCTTATGGTTTTGTCCTGTAATTCTACAAATGAAGCAGATAAGCCAAGAAGATGAAGTAATTAATATAAGATTCCAGAGCTACTCAACTGGGACAAGAACTCCAGTCTCATGGTTCCTGGTCTATTTGTTTTAGCGCAAGGCCAAGAAATTGTTCTAAAAGTTTTGGAAACTATTACCCTGTCTGGTTCCAAATTTTTCTGATCATCATATATACAATCTGAAGCACAGAGAAATCAAGTAAGTTGGTGACTATACCTCTTGGCCACATTCTCCTTCTACACAGAAGTTTTAAGCAGAAAAACTAAGCTATCTTCATGCATCAGAACATTTTACTTTACCTTTAAAAAACCTCCTGAAAGTACTAAAACTGCCAGCTCTCCTGAGCTGTGAAGGCCTCTTATTTCCCATCTTCCAGGATTATAGTAGGCCCTGGACAAAAGAGTGGCCTTTGGACTTGTTCGGTGGAAAATAAATTGTATTTATCCAGTCTCAGACCTGATGCCAGAACCTGCAGGTCTGTCTACTTGCAGATTTCAAGTACCAATAAGAGTTCACTGAATGAAACTAAGGGACATGGCAGATGACAGCTCTTGCCAGTCAGGTAATTTAAGAGATGCTGCCTTAGTTTCAGGATTGTAAAGTAGAAAGAGAAGTCTTCATTGACAGGAATAAAAAAAACAACAACAAATTCTTGCATATTTAGCTATTTCTC
>NW_006794406.1:65334-91648 GCF_000442215.2 Lipotes vexillifer | reverse complement strand
TTCCCTAGAGTCCCATTTCTATTCCCCAATAACTACAGAATCTTTAAGCTGCAAAAGGAATATTAAGATAAAACTAATTTTTCATATTTTTATTTGGAAATAAATATTTTAACTGTGATCCATATTATCTCTTAAAAAGCTTACTCAATTACCTGTACTGGACAAATCAGCCTGTGTTCCATTAGGCTATACAAACTGCAAGAAGTCTCAGAGTAAATGAAAACTTTAAGCAATTTTTAAAAGTGATAGCAACCTGAGAACTCAGGGTAAATAGTCTCTAGTTTTTTTTTTTTTTTTTTTTTTTTTTTTTCCTTGCGTTATGCGGGCCTCTCACTGTTGTGGCCTCTCCCATTTGCGGAGCACAGGCTCCGGACGCGCAGGCTCAGTGGCCATGGCTCACGGGCCCAGCCGCTCCGCGGCACGTGGGATCTTCCCGAAACGGGGCACGAACCCGCGTCTCCTGCATCGGCAGGCGGACTCCCAAGCACTGCGCCACCAGGGAAGCCCTAGTCTCTAGTTTTTTAACTAGTTTTTTAACTCTAATTCATGTTTTCAATAAGATTTGCAAACACATTTGCATTGAAAAAGAATAAACTTGAAGAAGAATGAACAATCTGAGAAGTAGAATTATTAGACATGAAAATTAATGTGCAAGGACACAGAACAGCAGAGTGGATAATGCAAAAAACTAAGCCAGTATCATGAAGCTAAGATCGTGAATAAACATTCCTTTTACACTTCACTCTAAATGATTCTTGTATTACATATTAGATTCTCATATAGAGTGCCTTGTTTCTAGACTCTGTATTATGTTTCACTGATCTCTTTGTGGATACTGATGCTAATGCCGTACCCTTAATATCTGCCATTTTTAAATACATTTTAGTATCTGCAAAGACACGTTTTAAATGTTTAATAAACATTTTTTAAAAAGTCTAACGTTTTTCTTACACATTTATAAACTTTAGGGATAGCCTGTCAAATTCTTCATTTAAAATTTCACTGAAACTTTTAACTGGGATTGCATTACATTTATAAAGTATATTGAAAATAAAATACAAATATTAGAGAATGGCCACTTTTACAATTTTGGATCTTCCCATAAAATTCATGTTTCTCCATTTATGTAAGTCTTTCATTTCCTTCAATAAAATGCCAAAGATATCCCTGTATCTACAGCTAATGTTATTTTCAATGTAGTTTTGCCCATATTTTCTCCTGTAATATAGGAAACCTTTTGGCTTATATATTGGGTTGGGCAAAAGGTTCATTCAGTTTTTTCCGAAAGATGGCTCTAGTAGTGATTAGTTGTCTTCAACTTCATTCGAAACAGTTTTGTTAGATTGTGTTGTGACAGCTGTCATATCAATGTGAATTTTTTAAAAAAGTATCAAAATTGGTGAATTTTTGTGTAGCCATTTTAATATTGAAGATGGAAGAAAAGAAGCAACATTTTCAGCACATTATGCTTTACTATTTCAAGAAAGGGAAAAACACAACTGAAACGCAAAAAAAGACTTGTGCAGTGTATGGAGAAGGTGCTGTGACTGATCCAACATGTCAAAAGTGGTCTATGAAGTTTTGTGCTGGAGATTTCTTGTTGGATGATGCTCCACAGTTGGGTAGACCAGTTGAAGTTGAAAGTGATCAAAGCAAGACATTAATTGAGAACAATCAATGTTACACCATGTGGGAGACAGCTGACATACTCCAAGTATCCAAATCAAGTGCTGAAAATCATTTGCACCAGCTTGGTTATGTTAATCGCTTTGATGTTTGGGTTCCACATAAGTTAAGCAAAAAAAAAAAACCTTCTTGATCATATTTCCGCATGCAATTCTCTACTTAAACATAACCAAAACATTCCGTTTTTAATATCTATTGTGATGGGCAATGAAAAGTGGATACTGTACAATAATGTGGAATGGAAGAGATCGTGGGGGAAGTGAAATGAACCACCACCAACCACACCAAAGGCCAGTCTTCATCCAAAGAAGCTGATGTTGTGTATATGGTGGGATTTGAAGGGAGTCCTTATGAGCTTCTTCTGGAAAACCAAACAATTAATTCCAACAAGTACTGCTCCCAATTAAACCAACTGAAAGCACACTCAACGAAAAGCGTCCAGAATTAGGCAATAGAAAACATAATCTTCCATCAGGATAACACAGGACCATATGTTTCTTTGATGACCAGGCAAAAACTGTTACAGCTTGGCTGGGAAGTTCTGATTCACCTGCCATATTCACCAGACATTGCACCTTCAAATTTCCATTTATTTCAGTCTTTATAAAATTCTTTTTTTTAAAATACATCTTTATTGGAGTATAATTGCTTCACAATGCTGTGTTAGTTTCTGTTGTATAACAAAGTAAATCAGCCATGTGCATACATATATCCCCATATCCCCTCCCTCCTAAGCCTCCCTACCCCCAACCCAACCTACACTTCTAGGTCGTCACAAAGCACCGAGCTCATCTCCCTATGCTATACTGCTGCTCCCCACTAGCTATCTATTTTACATTTTGTAGTGTATATATGTCAACATTACTCTCACTTCACTCCATCTTCCCCTTCCCCCCACCCCCATGTCCTCAAGTCCATTCTCTATTTCTGTGTCTTTATTCCTGCCCTGACACTAGGTTCATTAGTACCGTTTTTATTAGATTCCATATATATGCATTAGCATATGGTATTTTTCTTTTTCTGACTAACCTCACTCTGTATGATAGACTCTAGGTCCACCCACCTCACTACAAATAACTGAGTTTTGTTTGTTTCTTTTTATATTTGAGTAATATTCCATTGTATATATATGTGCCACATCTTCTTTATCCATTCATCTGTTGATGGACATTTAGGTTGCTTTCATGTCCTGGCTATTGTAAATAGTGCTGCAATGAACACTGTGGTACATGTCTCTTTTTGAATTATGGTTTTCTCAGGGTATATGCCCAGGAGTGGGATTGCTGGGTCATATGGTAGCTCTATTTTTAGTTTTTTAAGGAACCTCCATACTCTTCTCCATAGTGGCTGTATCAGTTTACATTCCCACCAACAGTGCAGGAGTGTTCCCTTTTCAGCACACCCTCTCCAGCATTTATTGTTTCTAGATTTTTTGATAATGGCCATTGTGACCAGTGTGAAGTGATACCTCATGCAAGTTTTGATTTGCATTTCTCTAATAATTAGTGATGTAGAGCAGATGTTCATGTGCCTCTTGGCCACCTGTATGTCTTCTTTGGTGAGATATCTATTTAGGTTTTTGGCCCATTTTTTAATTTTTTTTTTTTTTTTTTTTTTTTGCATATTGAACTCCATGAGCTGTTTGTATATTCTGGAGATTAATCCTTTATCCGTTGTTTCATTTGCAATATTTTCTCCTATTCTGAGGGTTGTCTTTTAGTCTTGATTATGGTTTCCTTTGCTGTGCAAAAGCTTTCAGTTTAATTAGGTCCCATTTGTTTCTTTTTCTTTTTCTTTTCATTATTCTAGGAGGTGGATTGAAAGAGATCTTGCTGTGATTGATTTATGTCAAAGAGTGATCTGCCTATGTTTTCCTCTAAAGGTTTTTTTTTTTTTAACATCTTTATTGGAGTATAGTTGCTTTAGAATGGTGTGTTAGTTTCTGTTTTTATAACAAAGTGAATCAGCTATACATATACATATATCCCCATATCTCCTCCCTCTTGCATCTCCCTCCCACCCTCCCTATCCCACCCCTCCAGGTATAGTGTCCAGTCTTACATTTAGTTCTTTAATCCGTTTTGAGTTTATTTTTGTGTATGGTGTTAGGGAGTGTTCTAATTTCATTTTTTTACATGTAGCTGTCCAGTTTTCCCAGCACCACTTATTGAAGAGACTGTCTTTTCTCCATTGTATGTTCTTGCCTCCTCTGTCGTCAATTAGGTGACCATATGTGTGTGGGTTTGTCTCTGGGCTTTCTATCCTGTTCCATTGATCTATATTTCTGTTTTTCTGTCAGTGCCATATTGTCTTGATTACTGTAGCTTTTTAAGTATAGTTTGAAGTAGGGTTGCAGGATACAAAATTAATGCACAAAAATCTCTGGCATTCCTATAACACTAACAATGAAAAATCAGAAAGAAAAATTAAGGAAACAATCCCATTTACCATCTCAACAAAAAGAATAAAATACCTAGGAATAAACCTACCTAAGGAGGAGAAAAACTTGTACTCAGAAAACTATAAAACACTGATGAAAAAAATCAAAGATGACATAAACAGAAATATACCATGTTCTTGGATTGGAAGAATCAATATTGTGAAAATGACTATACTACCCAAAGCAATCTACAGATTCAATGCAATCCCTATGAAACTACCAATGGCATTCTTCACAGAATTAGAACAAAAAAATTTACAATTTGTATGGAAACACAAAAGACCCTGAATAGCCAAAGTAGTCTTGAGAAAGAAAAATGGAGCTGGAGTAATCAGGCTCCCCAACTTCAAACTATACTACAAACCTACAGTAATAAAATTCTCTTAATGGAAAAAATTTTAATTCCCTGGAAGACTGAAAAGGCACCTGAAACAGTTCTTTGCTCAAGAAGATAAAAAGACTTGGGAAGATGGAATTATGAAGTTGCCTGAAAAACAGAAGGTGGTGGAACAAAACAGTGAATACACCTGTGCTGATGGCTTCCTAAATGCAGCACCTATGGAACATCCAAACAGACAAGTGCTCCTGCAACTGAGACAGGTCTGGCTTTAGCAGCTGTGGGCTTTGTGGGCCATTCACATGAGGGTTGGGCCAGGCCAGAGTCTGAGCAGCCTCCATAGCTCCCACAGCAGGTCCAGGTGAACAACTATTGCATGTGCTGGGACCTGACCTCAGTGGATATGCACCAGTGGTCTGGTGAAAACTACACCTGAGAGTCACCAGGGCCATTTGCTGGCATACCCACAGTTATGATGGGACTGAGAGCAGTGCCAACAACAGTGTACTTTGTGAGCCTGCACAACAGGCAAAAGGTGACATAACAAAGCACACTCACAGGTGAACATCTCCAGAGGAGGAATACTCAGAGGCTTCTCTCCCAGTGGAAGTGCTTCAATCCCACCTACCCCTCACTGCAGATCAGAAACACACCTAAGAAACAGATCTTTGGGTCTCTACTTCAACAACTAAGGAGCATACCATGCCCCTGACGGCAGTGACAACCACAGAGCAAAGGGGAGGCCCCACTCAATATCCACCTCACACACCAGGGGGCGACATCAGAAGCAAGAGGAGCTATGATCCTGCAGCATGCATAAAGGAGACTACAAACACAATAAGTTAGCCAAAGTGAGATGACAGAGGAATCTGCTGCAGACGAAGGAGCAAGATAAAAACCTACAAGAACAACTAAATGAAGAAATAATGAAAAAGAATCAGAATAATGATAGTAAAGATGATCCGAGATGTCAGAAAAAGAATGGAGGCATGGATTGAGAACATGCAAGAGATGATTAATAAAGACGTAGAAGAACTAAAGAACAAACAGAGATGAACAATACAATAACTGAAATGAAATATACTCTAGAAGGAATCAGTAACAGAATAACTGAGGCAGAAGAATGGATAAATGAGCTGGAAGACAGAATGGTGGAAATCACTGCCGTGGAACAGAATAAAGAAAAAAGAATGAAAAGAAATGAAGACAGTTTCAGAGACTTCTGGGACAACATTAAACACACCAACATTCGAATTATAAGGGTCCCAGAAGAAGAAAGGAGAGAGAAAGGGCCTGTGAAAATATTTGACGAGATAACAGTCTCAAACTTTCCTAACATGGTAAAGGAAATAGTCACCTAGTCCAAGAAGTGCAGAGAGTCCCATACAGGATAAACACAAGGAGGAACACACTGAGACACGTTAATCAAGCTAGCAAAAATTAAATACAAAGAAAAAATATTAAAAGTAACAAGGGAAAAACAACAAAAAACATACAAGGGAATCCACAGCTTATCAGCTGATTTTTTAGCAGAAACTTTGCAGGCAAGAAGGGAGTGGCATGATATACTTAAAGTAATAAAAGGGAAAAACCTACAACCAAGAATACTCTGGCAAGCAAGGCTCTCATTTAGACTTGATGAAGAAATCAAAAGCTTTACAGACAAGCAAAAGCTAAGAGGCTTTAGCACCACGAAACCAGCTTTATGACAAATGCTAAAGGAACTTCTCTAGGCAGGAAACACAAGAGAAGAGGAAAAAAAGAGGAAGGGAAGAAAAAAGACCTACCAAAACAAACCCAAAATAATTAATAAAATGACAATAGGAACATACATATCAATAATTACCTTAAATGTAAATGGATTAAATGCTCCAACCAAAAGACACAGATTGGCTGAATGGATTCTAAAACAAGACCCATATATATGCTGTCTATAAGAGAACCACTTCAGACCTAGGGACACATACAAACTGAAAGTGAGGGGATGGAAAGTAATATTCCATGCAAATGGAAATCAAAAGAAAGCTGGAGTGGCAATATTCAATCAGAAAAAATAGACTTTAAAATAAAGACTGTTACAAGAAACAAGAAAGGTCACTACATAATGATCAAGGGATCAGTATAAGAAGAAGATATAATAATTGTAAATATATATGCAGCCAACATAGGAGCACTTCAATATATAAAGCAAATGCTGAGAGCGATAAAAGGGGAAATAATAGTGGGGGACTTTAACACCCCACTTACAACAATGGACAGATAAACCAGACAGAAAATTAATAAGGCAACACAAGCTTTAAAGGCCACATTAGTCAAAATAGACTTAATTGATATTTATAGGGAATTCCATCGGAAAGCAGCAGAATACACTTTCTTCTCAAGTGCACATGGAACATTCTCCAGGATAGATCACATCTTGGGTCACAAATCAATCCTCGACAAATTTAAGAAAATTGAAATCATATCAAGCATCTTTTCTGACCACAATGCTATGAGATTAGAAATCAATTACAGGAAAAACACTATAAAATACACATGGAGGCTAAACAATGTTATTAAATAACCAAAAGGTCACTGAAGAAATCAAAGAGGAAATCAAAAATACCTAGACACAAATGAGAACAAAAACACACTGACCCAAAACTATGGGATGCAGCAAAAGCAGTTCCAAGAGGGAAGTTTACAGCAATACAATCTTACCTCAAGAAACAAGAAAAATCTCAAATAACCTGAAGTTATACCTAAAACAACTAGAGAAAGAAGAAGAAAACCCAGACTTAGTAGAAGGAAAGAAAAATACGAGCAGAAATAAATGAAATAGAAACAAAGAAAATAGTAAAGATAAATGAAACTAAAAGCTGGTTCTTTGAGAGGATAAACAAAATTGATAAACCTTTAGCCAGACTCATCAAGAAATAAAGGGAGAGGACTTGAATCAATAAAATTAGAAATGAAAAAGGAAAAGTTACAATGGACAAAACAAATACAACGGATCATAAGAGACTACTAAAGTCAACTATAAGCCAATAAAATGTACAACCTTGAAGAAATGGACAAATTCCTAGAAAGGTACAACCTTCCAAGACTGAACCAGGAAGAAATAGAAAATATGAACAGACCAATCACAAGTACTGAAATTGAATTAAAAAACTCCCCAAAAACAAAAGTCCACGACCAGATGGCTTCACAGGTGAATTCTATCAAACATTTAGAGAAGAGCTGACACCTACCTTTATGAAACTCTTCCAAAAAATTGCAGAGGAAGGAACACTTCCAAGCTCACTCTATGAGGCCAACATCACCCTGATACCAAAACCAGACAAAGATATCACAAAAAAAGAAAATTACAGGCCAATATCACTGATGAACATAGGCACAAAAGTTCTCAACAATATACTGGCAAACCGAATCCAACAACACATTAAAAGGATAATACATCCTGATCAAGTGGGATTTATCCCAGGGAGGCAAGGATTCTTCAATACTGTATATGCAAATCAATCAATGTGATACAGCACATTAACAAACTGAAGACTAAAAACCATATGATCATCTCAATAGATGCAGAAAAGCTTCTGAAAAAGTTCAACACATTTATGATAAAAACTCTCCAGAAAGTGGGAATAGAGAGAATCTACCTCAACATAATAAAGGCCATATCTGACAAACCTACAGCAAACATCATACTCAATGGTGAAGATCTGAAACATTTCCTCTAAGATCAGGTACAAGACAAGGATGTCTACTCTCGCCACTTTTATTCAACATGCTATTGGATGTCCTAGTCATGGCTGTCAGAGAAGAAAAAAAATAAAAGGAATCCAAATTGGAAAAGAAGAAGTAAAACTGTCAATGTTTGCAGATGACATGATACTATACACTGAGATTCCTAAAGATGCTACCAGAAAACCACTAGAGCTCATCAAGGAAATTGGTAAAGTTGCAGGATACAAAATCAATACACAGAAAGCTCTTGCATTCCTATATGCTAACAAAGAAAGATCAGAAAGAGATATTAAGGAAACAATCCCATTTACCATTGTGTCTAAAAGAATGAAATACCTAGGAATAAACCTACCTAAGGAGGCAAAAGACCTGAACTCAGAAAACTATAAGATGCAAATAAAAGATGACACAAACAAATGGAGAGATATACCATGCTTTGGATCGGAAGAACCAATATTGTGAAAATGACTACACTACTCAAAGCAATCTACATATTCAATGCAATCCCTATCAAATTACCAAGGGCATTTTTCATAGAATTAGAACAAAAAAATTTTACAGTTTGTATGGGAACACAAAAGACAACACAAGCAATCTTGAGAAAGAAGAGCGGAGCTGGAGGATGAGGCTCCCTGACTTCAGACTAAGTACAAAGCTACAGTAACCAAAACAGTATGGTACTGGCACAAAAACAGAAATACAGATCAACGGATTAGGATACAAAGTCCAGAGATAAACCCACGTACCTATGGCCACCTAATCTATAACAAAGGAGGCAAGAATATACAATGAAGAAAAGACAGTCTCTTCAATAAGTGATGCTAGGAAAACTGGACAAGGTACATGTAAAAGAATGAAATTACAACACTCCGTAACACCATACGCAAAAATATACTCAAAATGGATTAAAGACCTAAATGTAAGACCGGACAGTATAAAACTCTTAGAGGAAAACACAGGCAGAACACTCTGACATACATCTCAGCAATATCTTTTTTGATCCGCCTCCTAGAGAAATGGAAATAAAAGCAAAAATGAACAAATGGGACGTAATGAAACTTAAAAGCTTTTGCACAGCAAAGGAAACTATAAACAAAATGAAAAGACAACCCTCAGGATGGGAGAAAACATTTGCAAATGAAACAACTGACAAGGGATTAATCTCCAAAACATACAAACAGCTCATGCAGCTCAGTAACAAAAAAACAAACCACCCAAATGAAAAAATGGGCAGAAGATCTAAATAGACATTTCTCTAAAGAAGACATACAGATGAACAAAAAACACATGAAAAGATGCTCAACATCACTAATTATTAGAGAAATGTAAATCAAAACTACAATGAGGTATCACCTCACACTGGTCAGAATGGCCATCATCAGAAATCTACAAACAATAAATGCTGGATAGGGTGTGGAGAAAAGGCAAACCTCCTGCACTGTTGGTGGGAATGTAAATTGGTACGGCCACTATGGAGAACAGTATGGAGATTCCTTAAAAAACTAAAAATAAAGCTACCATATGACCCAGCAATCCTACTACTGGGCATATACCCGGAGAAAACCGTAATTAGAGAGGATGCATGCATCTCGATGTTCATTGCAGCATTATTTACAACAGCCAGGAAATGTAAGCAATCCAAGTGTCCATCAACAGAGGAATGGATAAAGAAGATGTGGTGCATATATACAATGGAATATTACTCAGCCAAAAAAGGAATGAAATAATGCCATTTGCAGAGACATGGATGGACCTAGAGATTGTCATACAGAGTGAAGTAAGTCAGAAAGAGAAAGACAAATATTGTATAATAGCGCTTGTATGTGAAATCTAGAAAAATGGGATAGATGAACTTATTTGCAAAGCAGAAATAAAGTCACAGATGTAGAAAACAAACTTATGGTTACCAAGGGGAAGGAGAGGGGTGGGATGAATTGGGAGATTGGGATTGAAATATATACACTACTGTATATAAAATAGATAAGTAACAAGAACCTACTGTATAGCACAGGGAATTCTACTCAATGCTCTGTGGTGACCTAAATGGCAAGGAAATCTAAAAAAGAGTGGATATATGTATCTGTATAACTGATTCACTTTATTGTACAGCAGAAACTAACTCAACATTGTAAAGCAACTATACTCCAATAAAAATTAATAGAAAAATAAACAAAATAAAAATAAAAGAAACCCTTTATCAAGTTAAAGAACAATTTTTATTAAGAGTTTTATTAGTAATGAGTTTTTATTTCCTCAGAAGTTTAGTATCAAGATGATCATGTTTTATCTCCTTTAAATAATCAATTAAGTCTTATTTACTTAACACTTACATAGTGTTTACCATGTGCCAGACACTAAGGGCTTTACATATATTACCTCATGTAATCTTTATAACCATTCTGTAAGGTCGATTTTGTTACTTTTTCCATTGAGAGATGAGGAAACTGAGGCATAAGAGTTAAATACACAGCTACTAAGTGCTTGAGCCAGGACTGAATGTGGGAGATTTGGATTCAGATTTCATACTCTTGAACCCCCTCTTAGATTCTTGCTAATACACACTACTCATATAAGTCTTCTTTAGGAATTCTGCATATATTTTCATTGATGAGATCACTGCATGAATTTCTTTTTTGTGCTATCCTTCTTTAGTGTTTGAATCAGAACTGTGTTATCATTATAGAATAAAGTTGCAAGTCTTCTCTGGTAGCCAGTCTCCGAGATGGCCACCAATGCTCCCCATCTCCTGATATTCATAACCTGTGCAGTTGCCTCCCACATTGTACCAGGTTTGGTTTACCAGCAGATAAACCAATAAAATAGGGCATAAGTGACAGTCACTTTCTAAATTAGGTCAAAACACTGCACCTTCTATACTGAACTCTCTCTTTCTCAAATCATTCATTATGGGGAAGCCAGCTTCCATGTATTAAGGAGACAGTCCTGTGGACAGGCTGCCCGCAAACTAAGTCCTGTATATCTGAAACACTGTAAATCAACCATACTTCAATTAAAAAAAAAAAAAGTACTAAGTCCCATTGCAACAGCTAAAAGAAACTGAGGTCTGTCAACCAACACATAAGAATGCTTAGAAGTGGACCCTCTAGGCTTCTGATGACTATAGTACCAGCCAACAACTTGATTCTTTCTCAACAACTTGAGAAATCCTGAACCAGACTCACCAGGCTAAACCACTTCCAGATTCCTGACCTTTAGAACTTGCGTGAGATATAAAATGTTTGTTGTGTTAAACTGCCAAGTTTTGGGTTAATATGTTATACAGCAATAGATAATGAGTAAACTTTCCACTGTATTTCACTATCACAAAAATCAACCAGTTCTCAAAGGTTGAACAGAACTGACAGGTAAGATCTGGTGCTTTGAGAAAGACATACACTCAATAAAACTTCAGAATTTTTTTCTAGGATATAAGTCAATTTAGATTTTTTAAACTTCTCTCTATACAAAAAGTAAAACTTTTTTGTATTTTCCAAGAATGCTGCCTATTTTTTATATATTTTAAATATGGTGATATAAAACCTTAAATGCTCTTCTATCCCTATAGATCTATTCCCTTTCAATTTTTGATATTATGTCTTCTCTGTGTTTTTCTTTTTTAATCTTGCCAGTGGTTTGTCTATTTTTTTCTTCCCCACAGTAGAAAAATAATTTTTCCAGGCTACTGATTTTGAAGGTTTTGTATTTTATTTAATTAAGTGCTTACTTCATCCTTGTTAATCCCTCCTTCTAATTTTAGTTTATTTCATTATCCATGTCCTACCGGTATTGATAATCTCAGTGCTATTTATTTTTAATCATCCTAAATTTTCACTTTTGATCTTAAAAGAAGTGTTATTTTTAGTTATAATGTTATAATTAAAATTTTAGACAATTTTTTACTTTTTAAATGTTTACTTTGGCCTTATTTTTAATGTTCAGTTATACTGAATATGGTCAGAGAATGCAGACCATATGGTTATATTTTTTGTGAATTTATTAAGATTAATGTTGCTAACTATCACGTAACCAATTTTTGAAAAGTATCCTTGGATTTTAAAAACAATTCTTATTCTCTTGCTATTCATTATAAAATTTCCTTTGCGGAGCTATTCAAAATCCTTTTCATCATTACTTCTATTTGTTTCCATGATTCATTAATTTCTGAAAGAAATAAATAAAATTTTATACTGTGAGAAATTTCCCCACATTTGTAACATGACTTACTATCTGGGCAGAATATACTTCGTCTTACAACTGTCTTCAGACTTTCACCTGCATTTTTTATGTACCTGGGCGTGTATGTGTTTGTGTGTGTATGTGTTATACAAGGCTTAAATGAAATACAGATTTTGACAAATTTTTAAGCAGCAGTTTGTTTTCTAACTACTTTAGAAATATTTAAATTCATATGGTTAACAAAACTTGTTTTTAGTAAATCTTTGACATCCAAGATACTTAGACATGTTAATTTCACTAATTACTGTATTATCTTCATAAAAACACTGAGATTTTCTTTCTTTTCTGCTAAAATAAACAGTAAGTATATGAATATAAAACATACAGAATAATAGTAAGGAAACTTTAATAATAAGCTATGATCTAGATGAGGTTTGGAACTCAGAAATTTTTTATGAAAAAATGTATTATTAAAAAAGATTCTAAGCCATTTTCACATCAAGTTTTAAACAATTACTCCAAAAATTATAATTACTATCCTCATGTCCAAAAGGATAGTTCACAAGTATTTTATTTTATTATCAATAATACCTTTAGAGGTTCTAGTTCAAGATGGCAATGTACGGGGAGCCTTAACTTACCTCCTCCCAGGGACACACCAAATCTACAACTATATAAGGAACAATTTTCTCTGAAATAAACTCCTACATACTGGGTAAACAAAAAAAGACTGATGTTGAAATGGGTAGGAGAGGCTGAGACACAATCTAACCATCAACTCCATTCCTGGCATGGAGACCCATAGTCAGGAGGGAACCCACAACTCTGAGCTTCTTCCTGAGGAGCACAGGATGTGAAATCTACATCTGGCACCCCAACTTTTAAGAACTGCACCTGAGAGACAAGCACCCAAAACATTTATCTTTGAAAGTTAACAGGGTTGTTGTCCATGAGGCACACAAGGCTATAGTGAACTGAGAAACATACTTAAAAGGCTCATGAGGATTCACTATGCCTACTCCCCAGGGCCCAGCAAAAAGGCAGCCAATTAAAATGCCTAGTCTTTCTGTAAAAGAGACTTATATGCTTATCTTGAAGCTTCGGCTTAAGCGGCAGGCACGTAATTTAAGGCATACCTAGAAGCTTACTGAATACTCTCCAAAGACCAAGGAGCCTCCCCCATCTCACTCCAGGTCACCTTATCTTCCAGAAAGAAGCTTGTATATACATCTGATGGCCTGTTTTTTGCGGCTGCTGCTAAGTAAGGGGGCACTACCTCGATCACCTGGCTCTGGTGGCCAGAGTGGTGGACATTTATGAGTCCCATAGGACTGAAACAAATAGAGAAAGAGTTCGTAACCAGCAACAACCCACAGGACAAAGCAGAGAGGCAACAGACAGGCACCCAATCTTTCTGTGAAAGAGGACTAATATCCTATCTTCATAGCTTTGGCCTGAGGGGAAGACATCAAATTAAACACACATCTAGGGGCCAACTGCAATCCTGTGCAGAGACCAGGGAAAGAAGTGGGCACCTACTTTGCAAACACCCTATGCCCAGCCCCAGGTCATGGTAATCTTTGAGAAAGGAGCTTCTGCGCACATTTGGTGCACCAGCTTTTGTGGTTTCTGCTCACAAGAAATAACCCTTGATAGCCTGGCTCTGGTGGCTAGTGGGTATTGTATTCATGGGTCTAATGGGATGGCACAAAGGAAGAAATGGTTCTTAACTATCATGCAGGGCTCAGTACAGAGGAAGCAGAATGAAATGTCCATCTTCCAGGCTTCCATGGAAAGAGGTATATATGTATAACTTAAAAGCTGCTGCCCAAAGTCTGGCTTCCAATCAGCCTGAATTTAGGTGCTGACTGAGGTCTTCCCTTTTAGGACACTGGCAGGTCTTGGGAAACCCTCAACAGCTGGCAGCCACTAAGAACCAAGTAGGTGGTTTGGACAATCACAAGGATATGAGAGACAGCCAAGAAAGAGGACAGAGTTAAACATTAAGGTTCATCTCCTACATGAGGCAACGCCTTCAAGACTGGGAGAAGAGGTTGTTTCATCAAATACATAGAAACCAACACAAAATGTCAGGAAAACTGAAGAAACAAAGGAATATGTTCCGAATAAAAGGACAAGATAAAAACTTCAGGAAAATACTTAATGAAAAAGAGATAAATGATTTACATGACGAAAAATTCAAAATAAGTAATAAATAGCCCACCAATGCGAGATAGCCCACCAACGTCAGAAGAAAACATGAAAGAAG
This sequence comes from Lipotes vexillifer, assembly GCF_000442215.2. Taxonomy (NCBI): domain Eukaryota; kingdom Metazoa; phylum Chordata; class Mammalia; order Artiodactyla; family Lipotidae; genus Lipotes; species Lipotes vexillifer. The sequence goes on along the minus strand of NW_006794406.1, from coordinate 77,014 downwards.
TGAGAATTTCAAGAAACAGAAAATAAAGGAAAGTACTCTACAGAAATGATGAAGTTGAAGAATACAACAACTGTACTGACAAATATGAGGGTTCAAAAGCAGACTAAGAGCAAAACAAAAGATCAGTGAACTCAAAGACAGGGCAGTTTAACTCCTCCAACTAGAGCAGAAAAAGGAATAAAAAAAGAGCAAAGATAGTTTAAGGAATTTATGGGAAAACATCAAGAGGACCATTATTCGCATCAGGTTCCCGGAATGAGGAGAGAAAAAGGGCAGAAAATTTATGTGAAGAAATAGTGGCTGAACACTTCCCTAATCAGGGGAAGGAAACAGCATCCAGATTTATTTATATATATAATATAAATAAATCATCAAAAGTTAAAAGCAAGGACAGACTGTATGAAGAAGCAAGAGAAAAACAACTTCTTATATACAAGGGAATCCCCAAAAGACAATTAGTACATTTTCCAGCAGAAAAATTATAGAAGGATGTGGCATGATATATTTAAAGCTCTGAAAAAACTAAACTGCCAACCAAGAATACTCTACATGGTAAAGTTATCCTTCAGAATTGAAGGAGATATAAAGAGTTTTCCAGAAAAATAAAACATGGAGTAATGACCAATAGCCCAGTCCTATAAGAAATGTTAAAGGGACCTTTTAAGCTGAAACAAAAGGGTGCTAGTCAGTAACAGGAAAAAAATACAAGTATATAAATCTCACTGGTAAAAATTAACATACAGTAAAATTTAGAAAAACCTAATGTTGTAAACGTGATAGATTAATCACTTATACAAACACTAGTATGAAGGTTAAAAGACAAATGTAAAAATAACTATAACTGCAATAATTTGAAAGTGAACATGCAAGATAAGATGATGTAAATGGTGACTTCAAAAATATAAAATGGGGGTAAGTAAAAATGTAGAGCTTTAGACTGTTACCAAATTTGTTATTGACTTAAAACAGACTATTATAAATTGTTTTATGTCAGCATTATGGTAACTACAGAGCAAAAACCTAGATTAAGTACACAAAAGATAAAGAGAATGGAATCTAAGACTGCCACTACAGAAAATCATCAGATCACAAAGTAGGAGATCAAGAGAAGTAGAGAGGAAAAAAGAAATTACAAAATGGCTATAAAACAATAAACAAAATGGCAATAACTCCATACCTATCAATAATTAAGTGTACATGGACAAATTCTGGGAAAACAAACAAACAAGCAAGCAAAAAACCCAGAGAGTAGCTAAACAGATTTTTAAAGTCATCTATATCTTACCCACAAGAGTCTCACTTAGATGTACAAACACACGCAGTCTGAAAACGAAGGGATGGAAAAATATATCCCATGCTCTTGGAAACCAAAAGAAAGCTGTGGTGGCAATACTTACATGAGACAAAGAAGAACATAAAACACAGACTGTAATAAGAGACAAAGAACAAAGTAGGTCATTACATAATGATAAAGGGATCAGTACAATAAGAGGATATGACATTTGTAAATATTTATGCACCCAACATAGAAGCATCCAAATATAAAAGCAAATATTAACAGACCTAAAGGGTAAAACAGCCATACAATAATAATAAGGGACTTTAATACTCCACTGACATCGCAAATGGATATATTCTTAGAAACATACAACCTTCCAAGGCTGAATCATGAAGAAACAAAATCTGAGCAGACTGATTACTAGAAAGGAGATAATAAGTAATCAAAAACCTCCAACAAACAAAATCCAGAATCAGACAGCTTCACTGGTGAATTCTACCAAATATTCAAAGAAGAATTAATACCAATCTTCTCAAATTCTTCCAAAAATTAGAAAAGAAGGGAACACGTCCAAACTCATTTTATGGGACAAGCATTATCCTGACACCAAAACCAGTCAAGACACCACAGTAAAGAAAATTACAGGCCAATATTCCTGATAAACAGAAATGCAAAACTCCTCAACAAAATATTAATAAGCTGAATTCAACAATACAACAAAAGTATCATATGCTCTGATCAAGTGGAATTTATTCCAGGGGTGCAAGGATGGTTTTAACACCCTCAAATCAATCAATGTGATACACAACATTCACAAAATAAAGGATAAAAGTCATGTGATCATCTCAAAAAAGCAGAAAAAAGCATTCAACAAAATTTAACACCCATTCATGATAAAAACTCTCAACAAAGTGAGTATAGAGAAAAAGTACTTCAACAAAATAATGGCCATATATCACAAGCCTCCAGCTAAAATCATACTCAAGGGAGAAGAGTCAACTGTTTTTCTTCCATGATCAGCAACAACTCAAGGATAACCACTCTCACCACTTTTATTCAATAAAGAATTGGAACTCCTAGCCAGAGCAATAATGCAACAACAATAACAAATGAAAGGCATCCAATTCAGAAAAGGAGAAGTAAAACTGTCTCTATCTGCAGATGACACTGTGTGACATACAGAAAACTCTAAAGATTTTATCAAAAAACTGTTAAACAAATACAATAAGCTTGCAGGATAGAAAATGAATATACACAAATCACTTGCATTTCTATTCACTAATTATGAACTCAGAAAGACAAATTAAGGAAACAATCCTATTTATTGTACAACTGCATCAAAAAGAATAAGATACCTAGAAATAAGCTTAACCAAGAACATGAAAGATCTGTACACTGAAAATCATAAGATGTTAATAAACGACATTAAAGAAACAGAAATAAATGTTAAGATAGCCCACACTCATGGATTGGAAGAACTAATTTTGTTAAAATGTCCATACTACCAAAAGCAATCCATAGATTCAATGCAATCCCAAAGGCATTTTCCACAGAAATAAAACAAACAATCCTAAAATTAGTATGGAACTACAAAAGACCCTAAAGCCAAAGCAATACTGAGAAAAAAGAACAATGTTGGAGACATAACACTCCCTGATTTCAAACTATATTACAAAGCTATAGTAATCAGAACAGAAAAACAGACACATAGATCACTGGAACAGAATAGAGAGCCCAGAAATAAGCCCAGGCACCTATGGTCAATTAATAACAAAGGAGCTAAGAATATACAATGGGGAAAGGACAGTCTTTTCAATAAATGGTGTTGATAAAACTGAGCAGCCACATGCAAAAGAATGAAACTGAACCACCATCTTACACCATACACAAAAATTACCGAAAAATGGATTAAATTCTTAAGCATAAGACCTGAAACCATAAAACTCTTAGAAGAAAATAAAGGTAGTAAGCTCCTTGAAATTAGTGTTGGTAATGACGTTTTGGATTTGACACCAAAACCAAAACAACAAAAGCAAAAATAAACAAGTGGCACTACATCAAAAAAGCTTCTGTACAGCAAAGGAAACCACTAACAAATGAAAAGGTAACATAATAGATGGGAGAAAATATCTGCAAATCATGTATCTGACAAGGGGTTAATATGCAAAATATATAAAGGACTCCTATAAAACATTAGCAAAAAAACAATCTGATTGAAAAATGGGCATAAGTTCTGAATAGATATTTTTCCTAAGAACACATACAGATGGCCAACAGGTACTTGAAAAGGTGCTCAACATCACTAATCATCAGGGAAATGCCAATCAAAACCACAAAGAGATATTACCTCATACCTGTTTGAATGGCTATTAACAGAAACACAAGAAATAAGAAGTGTTAGCATGTGGAGAAAAGGAAACCCTTGTGCACTTTTGGTAGAAATATAAATTGATGCAGCCATGAAAACAGTATGGGGTTTCTTAAAATAATTTAAAATAGAATTATATTTTCCTGCAATTCCACCTCTGGGTACTTATCCAAAGGAAGCAAAAAGACAAATACCATATGATCTCACTTGTATATGGAATCAAAAACAAAACAAAGCAACACCAAAAAACCCCACAAAAAGAAAACATAAAACAACCAATTCAGATACAGAGAACAGATCTGTAGTTGCCTGAGACAGGGGGTGGGTGAAGTGGGTGAAGATAGTTAAAAGGCACAAACTTCCAGTTATAAAATAAGTAAGCGCCCAGGATGTAAAGTACAGCTTGATAACTACAGTTAATAATACTGTATCGTATATTTAAAAGATGCTAAAAGAACAGAACTTAAAAATTCTCATCATAGGGAAAAAAACTGTAACTACATGTGGTGATGGAAGTTAACTAGACTAACTGTGATAATCATTTCACAATATATTATGTTGAACACAAACTAATCTAATGTTATATGCCAATTACATCTCAATAAAATAAATTAAATACCTTCAGATTATATTTATGAGCTTTATCCAAAATAGTTGGTACCAAGTTATCAGTAGGTTCTCCATTCTCATCATTTGAGTCAGGTGGGTACCAAGATAGGGCTAGTACACCTAATAGAAACAACCAAAAAGAAAAGAAAAATAAACACAGGAACAGAAATGAGGTATTGTTAAAAAAATAAAGGTATTGTTAAAAAAATACAGGTATTGTTAAAAAAAAAAATACGGCAGAATAAGGACCAAATTGTTAACAATAAAAAGAAACATATTCTCAAATAATGTTGTTTTGTTACTTTACTTAGATACCACTTAAGTTTATTTGATTACTTTGTATACTCAATACTTTAAACTTTTTATCAGGCATCGGTATCTTTTAATTAATTAGTAGATTTTACTTTCTAGAATAAGTTTTATATTTACAGAAAAATTATACAGAAAGTAGAGTTTCTATCTTCTCCTCTCCTACTCACCATCCCCCCATGCCACACAGTTTCTGTTAGTATTAACATCTTACATTAGTGTAGTAAACTTGTTACAACTGATGAACCAATGTAGGTATATCATTAACTAAAGTCCAGAGTTTACATTAGGGTTCCCTCTTTGTATTGTACAGTTCTATGGCTTTTGACAAATGTATAGTGTCATGAACTGACTATTACAGAAATAGTTTTACAGCCCTCAAAACCCTTTGTACTCCACTTATTAATCCCTCCTCCATGTCCTTCCTCAATCCCCCAGAAAATAACTGATCCTTTTACTATCTCTGTATACTTTGCCTTTTCCAGAATGTTAGGTAGGTGGAATCATAAAGTAACATTTTCAGACATTTCTTATACTCTGAAATATGCATTTAAGTTTCATGTCTTTTTAAGACTTGACAACTCATTCTTTTTATTGCTGAATAATGTTCCATTGTATCAGTGTGCCACAGTTTGTCCACTTACCTATTGAAGACATCTTGGTTTCTTACAATTTTTGGCAATTATAAATAAAGCTGCTATAAACATTTATGTGCAGATTTTTGTGTGGATCAATATCACTTAACAGAAGATTCAAGAAATTTTTTAAATTACAGTTTATCCCTGTAGTACCTACTTACTTTTGAACTGATAAACTACAAAAAGAAAGTTTTAGAAACAATAAGCCTGCAAAGAAATTACTAACTGGAGAGGGAAATCTTTGAAATCAACTAATCCAAAGCCTCATTACATATATAAAGAAGCAAGAGGCCACTAAAAGTATTGTACTAATTTCTAAATCATTTAACAGACTCTTTCAGACAAGGAGGAAAATGCAATGTTATCAAAAGACAAGCATGTGGAAATACAGAAAAGGCAAGGTTAGAAACTGGCAGAGAACTAAATTTTAAGACTTAAATTTGTGTTAACTATGTCATGTATAAACAGCGGTCCCATCTAAAGACAAAACAGAACTTCTAGGTTAAGTTAACAACAACAACAACAAAAGATATCTGTCCCCTATACAATCTGAAAATAAAAATAGCAATAAGAACAAAAAAAGATAGAAAAAAGAATCTATAATATATGGGGCTTCAGGGGAGATTATGGCTACCTAAGAAAGCAGTCATATGGAAAAACAATGTTGAGAAAAGTGTCAGAAGACAACTGATCAAACATTCAAGCTGCCTACTTCTCCAGCTTATAAGAAGAACATCACCAATGAAAAGTAACAATAAAGATTTTCTCAACCTGGGACCTATGAAAAAATCCTGCAAAAAAAATGGTGAAAAAGAACATGGGAAAACATTATAAAGGAGAAACATACAAAAGAAAGATTATGCCATAGAGCTCAGGAAAATTATGAACACTGCATGCTTCGATGAAATTAAAAACAAGATTCCTGTTTCTAATAGATTAGGTTACTTAGACCAACATTCCCAACAAAAACAAATTATTAAATAAGATATGGGAACAAAAAATTTCCAAAAGCCAAAGAACTGAAGAGAGTAAAGAATTACCTGTCTAAAATAAAGTGAAAATGTGAAGTCAGAGAAGTAACTGAGAAAGGAAGTCAGTCTGCCCTGAGCATAATTAGGAGAAGTAAACCAGCCCTCAAAATCAGTGGATTAGATCCCAGGTGGACAATGCTTGGGAAGTCCTCTAGCTTGAAAGGGAATTTAAGGTGGGTGATATTTTCTACTGTACAGCACAGATATAGAATATTTTCTATATCTACAAGCACAGATATAGAATATTTTCATTATCACAGAAAGTTCTATTGTACAGCATTGCCAGTATTCTGATTCTCTAAACACCTTATCAACTTGTTCTTATCCAATGATTTTTTCTTCCTCCCTATCCTTGCTGAAGGTATACTCTAAGACTTGGGGAGAATGTTCTCTGTTCTTCCTTATCCTCTTATTGTGTTTCAGTCAATTATCACTTCCACATGTTGAATTATACCCCCATATTGTGCTCTACAATCCAATTTATCCTTGTACAGTGTCTTCTGGGCTGTGTCACTCATGAGCTTTGAATAAGTAATGGCCTGGGAACCAAGCCAATGACGGTCCTACTCCTGAGGAGAACTGGCCCATTTAAATGTTAATGAATCCTTCACAGTAACCCAAAAGGTTTCTCTAAAATATGTAAACCAAGTATCATTTATAAATAAAATCTTTTACTGTGTATTTCTACCACTCCAATTGCTAAGGGAAAAGGGATACGCTTTAAAGTCCATTCTTAGAATATTAGCATATTAAATGCAGACCACTTCATAATGATCACATCCTCCCTCCACAGCACTTACCACTGGATCCTCAATATAACTGATACCCAACAATATTTTTGTTAAGCTGAATGCTTCTAAACAGGGTAATAGTTAAAAACGCAGGTAGGAAATCAGATAGACCTGGAGAATCCAGTCCCAGTTCTGTCATTTGATAGATATTTAACTTTAGGTAAGTCTGTCTACTTAAGTTTTCACATTTGTAAAATGGGAATAAATTCAGTTCATAACCTAAAAGCCTGTTTTAAAAAGTATACATGAGAGAATGAACTATGAAGAGCAAGACCTCCCCCAAAAAGTGATTAAAAAAAACATTTAATAACAAGAAGACAGTAAAACAGTATGTAAATTTGTTACCTCAACAGAGCTTGTGATAGCTTCTTTTACATATAGGGAACTTAGTGCTTCTTTCAAACATCTCAAATGTTCTTTCAAACTAAAGATTAAACAGAAAGAAAGCAAGCCCATTTCCAGGCATAAACACAATTATGCAGGATGACAATTTCAAGAAAAATTATAAGACATAAAAAAGCAAGAAAAATAATGCACATTCAAAACAATCAATAGAGCCAGACTCAGATCTGAAATAGATGTTGAAATCACTAAACAAGGAATTTTAAATTACTATTATGATTAAATGTTAAAAGATCTAATGGGAAAGATAGTCAACATGTAAGGTCAGGTGGAAAATATTAGCAGAGAGATGAAAACTAAAAGAATCAAATAGAAATGCTGGAAATGATAAAAACATTAAAAGAGATGAAGAATGCCTTCAACAGACTCATGAACAGACACAGCAGAGCTGAGGAAAGAGTCAGGTAATTAAGCATGTCACAAGAAATTATCATAACAGAAATGTAATTAGAAAAAATGACTGGGGGCAAAAAACAATAAACAATGCATCCAATACCTCTGGGATAAATATCAAAGTTCTAACATACATGTAATTGAAAGCTCAGAAGTGAAAGGTATATAGAGAGAAATAACAGCTAAGAATTTTGCAAAGTTAATGACAAAAAGCAAGAAATTAAAGAAGCTCAGAGAACACGGAGAAGGCTAAATACCAAAAAACAACAACTAAAGATATATTAAAACTGCTAAAAATCAAAAACCAAGAAAAAACATTGCATAGAAAGTCAGAGAAAAAAGACAGATACATATAGGAAAATTAAGATATAAAAAGATGTTTAAAAATTACAGCATACTTCTTTCTCATCAGAAACCATGAAAGACAGAAGACAATGGCATAATATTTTTAAAGTTCCAAAAGAAAACAAATAAAATACCCCCAAATCTGCCCATTGAGAATTCTGTAGCAGATGAAGTATCATTCAGATAAAAGATACAAACAAAATGTAAAAAACTTCATTGCAAGCAGATCAGTACTACAAGAAATGGTAAAGGAAATTTTTGAGGGAGAATGAATGTGATACCAAACATCCACTTGGATTTACTCTAAAAAATGAGGAACATTGGAAATGTAATAAATGAAGGTGAAATAAACACTCTTTTTTTTTCTTTTACTTTTAATTGCTTTATAAGATGACCAAATGTTTGAAGCTGTGGTCAGCAACACATTGCCCATGAACCAAATTTTGACCTCTGCAAGACAAGTGTTCTGCACTTTTGTTTACACTTTGCTTATGGCTACCTTTACACTACAGTGGCAGAACTGAGTGGTCGCAAAAACAACGTGGTACATAAAAATTAAAAATATTTATTGTTACCTGGTCCTTCACAGAAAATGTTTGCCAAGCTCTGGTCTATAATAGGAGTAGTGTATAGTGGCTTTTCTAATAGAAGAATTATGACAACATTAGCAAAAAGTATGGGAAGGAAAAACTGGGAATATACTGTGGTGAGGTCCTTATACTACATATGAAGCATGTATTATTTGCAATTAGACTCATTACACATAAAGGTATATTTTGTAAACCTTAGGTTATCAACTAAAAAAGAAAAAAAATTAAATACTAAGCAAATAGTAGACACTAAACAATCATAAAAAGTATGAAATTCCTAAAAATCTTATATGTTCTGGTATAATGTTATAAATCATAATTCTAGTTATTACTTTAAAATGTATATCTCAGAAATAACTAAATTTCCTTGTCAATTGCATTATGAACTTTCATCAAAAAAAAGAAATAGGAAGAGACTGAAAAGATAGTAGATATCAATCAATCCAACTATATAAATAAATCATATTAGGTGCAAACAGTCTAATCATACTGATTTAAACACAGAATTTTCAGATTGGATTTTAAAAAAGCAAGACCTAACCATATGTTGTGTCCAAGAAAACCACTTTAAGTATAAAGACAAAGATACGTTAAAGGTAAAAGAATAAAAAAAGATATACGAGGCAAACATTAATCAAAGAGAGCTGGAGTTGTTATAGCAATGTGAGACAACGTAGACTTCAAAACAAAGAATATTACCAGCAATAAAGAGGGATTATTTCATAACAAAGGACTCAGTTATCCCCAAAGATATAACAATCCTAAATGTTTATGTACTTAAAAAAAGACCTTCAAAATATATGAAGCAAAAACTGACAAACCTGAAAGGAGAAATAGATGAATCCGCAATTCTACTTGGCGACTTCAAAACTGCTTTATCAGTAACTGATAAAACAAGCAGAAAATCAGAAAGGATAAAGAAGATCTGAACAATACTAACAAGAACTTGAACTAACTGACATTTATAAGATAGCCCATTCAACAGCAGCAGAACACACATTCTTTTTCCAGAGAATCAATGAAACCAAAAGTTGGTTCACTGAAAGAGACAACAATAATAATCAAACTCTATAAATACTGACAGGAAAAAAATGAGAAAAGAAGCAGAAATCTTTTGGCAACATCTATATAGACACCATATACTTTAAAAGCATGAGAAGGCTTCCCTGGTGGCGCAGTGGTTGAGAGTCTGCCTGCTGATGCAGGGGACACGGGTTCGTGCCCCGGTCTGGGAAGATCCCACATGCCACGGAGCGGCTGGGCTCGTGAGCCATGGCCGCTGAGCCTGCGCCTCCGGAGCCTGTGCTCCGCAACGGGAGAGGCCACAACAGTAAGAGGCCTGAGTACATCAAAAAAAAAAAAAAAAAAAAAAGCATAAGAAAAATAATACACACAGCTCTTTGCCCAAAAAACTAACAAATTAGATGAAATGAACCAGTTCTTTCAAACATAAAAGTACCCAAACTCACTCTAGAATAAATAGATAACATGAATAGTCCTATGTCTATTGATGAAATTTTGTAGTTAAAAAAATAATGAAATCACCAGCCCAAGAGGATTTTGCAGGTGAATTCTATCAAATAGGTAAGAAAAAAAAAAAAAAAAAACTCTACTTAATCTCTTCCAGAAAATGAAAGAGGGAAGACTTCTTGACTAATTTTATGAGGTCATAACCTACTCTAATGACAAAAGACAAAGACATCAAGAAAAGAAAAACCACAGACAAACATCTCATATGAAAAAGGACACAAAATCCTTTAAAAAGATGAGCAAACAGGATTTAGCAATATAGAAGCAGGATAATAAATCATCACCAAATGGGGTTTATTCTAGGAATAAAAAATGAGATTCAACATTTGAAAATCAATCCATATGAGTAACTATATTAAACACTAAAGATTAAACAGTCAATGGATCAAAGAAAAAACCACAAGGGAAATTGGAAAACACTTAAAGAGATGAATAAAACAAAAACATGACATACCAAAACTTATGGGATGTGGCCAAAGTGATGCTAAAGGGTAAACAAATAGCTGTAAATGTTACAAACAAGCAAAATCTCAAATAAACAACTTTACAACTTAAGGAACTAGAAAAAGAACAAACTAATTCTAAAGCTAGCAGAGGAAGGAGATAATAAAAGATTAGCTCAGATATAAATGAAACACAAAACAGAAAAACAATAGAGAAAATCAATGAAACCAAAATTTGTTTTTTGGAAGAGATCACAAAATCAACAAACCTCTACCTGGATGAACTAAGAGGGAACGAGAGAAGATACAAATTACTAAAATCAAAGATGAAAGTGAGGATATTACTACTGATTCTACAGAAGCAAAATGATAACTAAAGAGTATTAGGAACAATTTTACACCAGCAAATTTGATAGCCTAGATGAAATGGACAAATTCCTAGAAGCCCAAAACCTACCCAGACTGAATTATGAAGAAATAAACAATTTGAATAGACATCACTATTAAGAAAATTGAATCAATAAACAAACATCTCCTGACCATAAAAAAAGCCCTAGACCAGATGGTTTCATGGGTGAATTCTACCAAATATTTAAAGAACTGAAGCAATCCTTTTCAAACTGTTCCAAAAACCAAAGAGGAGAGAATATTTCCCAACTCATTCTATAAGGTCAGCATTACCTTAATACCAAAGCCAGACAAAGACACAAGAAAACTACAGACTACCATCCCTTATGAATACTGATGCAAAACTCCTCAAAAAAATATTAGCAAATTGAATTTAGCAGCATACTAAAAGGGTTACACATCATGACTAGGTAGGGTTTATTCCTGGAATGTTAGGATGATACAACAAATGCACATTGATCAATGTAATATACCACATTAACAGAATGAAGGGAAAAATAAATAAATGGTCACCTCAATTGATGCAGAGAAAGCATCTGACAAA
>NW_006794406.1:19469-65324 GCF_000442215.2 Lipotes vexillifer | reverse complement strand
TCTGACAAAATTCAACCCTCTTTCCTAAAAGCACTCAAGAACTAGGAATCGAAAAAAAAAATACCACAACATAACAAAAGCTTTAGATGAAATAGCTACAGTGAACAGCATACTCAAAAGACTAAAAGTGAAAGACTAAAAGCTTTTCCTCTAAGATCAAGAACAAGGCAAGGATGTCTACTTTCACCACTTCCATTTAACACAGTACTGGAAGTTCTAGACAGCAATTAGGGAAAAAAAAGAAATAAAAGGTATCCAAATTGGAAAGAAAGAAGTAAAATTTTCTCTGTTTGCAGATGACATGATCTTATATGTAGAAAACTCTAAAGATTCCACATACACAAAATAATGAGAATAAGTGAATTAATCATAATTGCAGAATACAAAATTAACACACAGAAATTAGTTTCATTTCTATACAATAACAACAATCTGAAAAGAAAATTTCAAAAACAATTCAAACACAATAGCATCAAAAAGAAAATATACTTATGAAGTAACCTGAGGCAAAAGACTTGTACAATGAAAACTACAAAACGTTACTAAAAGAAATGAAACACAACACGAAAAATGCAAGCATGTCCCATGTTCATGGGTTGAAAGAATTAATTTTGTTAAAATGTCACGACTATTCAAAGTGATCTACAGATTCAATGTGATCCCTATCAAAGTCTCAATGACATTTTTTGCCTAAATAGAAAAACCCATCCTGAAATTCATATGGAATTTCATGTGATCCTGAAGAGCCAAAATAATCTTGAAAAAGGACAAAATTGGAGGATTCATACCTCTTGATTTCAAAACTTATTACAAAGCAACAGTAATCAACATAGTGTGTTGTGGTACTGGTGGAATAGAATAAAGACCAGAAATATAGCCTTGCATATATGTTCAAATCTGTTTTGACAGAGATGCCAAGACCATTCAATGGGGCAAGGATGGTCTTTTTAACAAACGGTGCTGGGAAAACTGGATGTTCACATGCAAAAGATTTAAGTTGGACTCTTATTTAACACCATACACAAAAATTAACTCAAAATGGACCACAGATCTAAATGTAAGGCCTAAAACTATAAGACTCTTAGAAGAAAACAGGGGAAAAGCTTCCTGACATCAGATTTGGTAATGATTATCTGGATATGACACCAAAAGCACAGGTAACAAAATAAAGAATAAATAAACTGGACTTAATGAAGATTTTAAAAATTTGTGCATCAAAAGATACTATTAACAGAGTGAAAATGCAACCCACAGGATGGGAGAAAATATTTGCAAATCATTTATCTGACAAGGGATTAATACATCCAGAGTATAGAGAGAACTCTTAAAACTCAACAATAAAAAAAATAAACCACCAGACTAAAAATGAGCAAAGGACTTAAATAGAAATTTCTCCAAAGAAAATATTCAACGACCAATGAGCACATGAAAAGATGTTTAACATCACTAATCATTAGGGAAATGCAAATCAAAATTAAAATGAGATACTACCTCAAACCCATAAGGCTCACTCCTATTAAAAAAAAGAAAAACAGAAAACAGTTGTTGGCAAGGATGTGGAAAGATTGAGATCCTTGTGCACTGTTGCTAAGTACGTAAAAAGGTACAGTTGCTGTGGAACACAGCAGAGCAGTTCCTCAAAAAATTAAAAACAGGATTATCACATAATCTAGTAATTCCAATCTAAGTATATAACTAAAAAAATTGAAGTTGAAATCTGGTTATTGAAGAGACATTTATATTTGTACACATGTTCATAATAGCATTATTCACATGCCTAAAATGTGGGAGCAACTCAAGTGTCCATCAACAGATGAATATATAAGCAAAATGTGGTATCTACATATAATGGAATATTATTCAATCTTTAAAAAGAATGAAATTCTGCAATATGCTACAACATGGATGAACCCATATGATGCTAAGTGAAATAAAACAGTCACAGAAAGATAAATACTGTATGATTCTACTTATATGAGGTGCTTAGATACAAAATAATAGAGACAGAAAGTATAATGATTGTTGCCAAAGGTGAGGTAAGGGGAATAGGGAGTTATCATTTAATAGGTAAAGTTTCCGTTATGAACATGAGTTATGAAGATGGATGGGGGTGATGATTTACAGTGTTATGTATGTATTTAATATCACTGAACTGTACACTTAAATATGGTTAAAATGGTAAATTTTATGTTATGTGTATTTTACCAGAATAAAAAGAATTTGAAAAAAAAATTTTTAAAGATTTTATCAATGGGTACAGAAAAAAAGCATTTGATAAAACTCAGCATGGTAAAACTCTCAGCACTAGTAATAGAAGTGAACTTCTTTGACTTGATAAATGACATTAAAAAAAACCCTGGAACTCATATAATACTTAATGAAGAAAGACTTCTTTTCCCCTAAGATCAAACTCAAGTATATCCTCTTCTCTTACCACTTATATCCACATAACATCGGAAGTCCAAACCAGTGCAATAAGGCAAGAAAAAGAAACAAAGGTATACAGATTAGAAAGGAAGATACAAACATGTCTTTATTTGCATTCAACTGTCTATAAACACAAAGAATCCACAAAAATGCTCCTAGAGTTAATAAGCTGAGTTTATCAAAATCACAAGATACAAGATATAGATATAAATATATAGTATTTCTACAAACTTTTGATGGGCAAAAAAATAAAAATTTAAGAAAACAGTGTCATTTATAATAGCACCCCCCCAAAAAAATACTTAAAATAAATGTAAAAATGTATGTACAGAATCTGTACACTGAAAATTATAAAAATCTAAAGAAAGTTAAAAAAATTTAAAGTCCTGTATAAATGGAAAAATACATCACGTTTATGGAATGGAATATTTAACTTGTTACTGTTCAAGAGTGGTAACTTAATTTATTATTTTAAAAATGTCAACTTTCCTCAAATTGATCTATACATTCAAGGCAATCCCACTCTAAATTCCACCAGGATATTTTAAAGATACAGACTAGTTGATATGGATAGGCAAAGGAATTAAACAGCCAATGCAATTTTGAAAGAGAACAAAGAGGAATCATACTACCTGACTTTAGGAAGCTAAAGCAATCAAGACAGGGTGGTACTGATGAAAGGATAGACATATTAAATCAACAGATCAGAATAGAGTCCTGAAATAAACCCAAACAAATATACATAGTCATTGGATTTTTGATAAAAGTAGAACATGTCAATGGTGATAGTACAGTCTTCTTAACAAATGAAATGAGAAATGCCCATATTACATTCTTAGCAGAAAGAGAGGCATGTCCATTTTCCAGAGATGAAAGCTACATACTACAGTTCTATGGACCTACAGAAGACAACATGCTTTCAAGAAAAAAATTACAAGGCATATGTAAAAACAAGAAAAACCCAGCACACTCCCAAGAGATAAAGCAATCAGTAGAACTAAACTCAGTTATCTATAGCAATATGAAACCATCACCAATCTGCATTTATAAATATGCATTTTAAACTTAATACAATTACTCTAAAAGGAAAATTTATGACATTGTGTTAGATGTTAATTTAAACATCAAAAATCTAATTCATCTTACTGTAAGTTCTATTTCTTCTACTTTTATGTACAAATTTTAAAGGCAGGAGATACAGAGATAATTGTGGCCTTGTAAAAACTGATAATTTCCACCTTCAGAAAATATTCTAATATTAGTTTCCATCTAGTGCTTTTGAAGTACCAATGAAGGAAACAAAGGGAAGTACAAGGTATGTGACTTACTCTTCTTGTCTCTAGACTCTAACATAAGGTTGGGACATGGTAGAAACTCAGTAAGTATTTAGTGCTAAACTGAAGGAAAGGGAAGATAATTTTAAAGACATAGAATGAATTATGTTTTGCTAAGTGTATTAGTTTTCTATTACTACCACAACGAATTAACACAAATTTAATGGCTTAACACAATGAAAATTTATTATCTTACAGTTTTATAGGTCAGAATTTGACATGGGTCTCACTGGGCTAATATCAAGGGGTTGCACTGAACTACATTCCTTTCTAGAGGCTCCAAGGAAGAAGCTGTTTCCTTGCTGTTGTGAGCTTGTGGAAGACACCACATTGTGTGGCTCATGACTTTTCTAACCCCATTTCAAAAGCAGGCAGAGCAAGCTGAGTCCTTTTAAGATCACTTATCCCTGACTCTCTCTTTTCCCTCTTCTACTTTTAGGGACTCCAATGATTAGATTAGTCCCACCTCAAGGTGAACTGATTAGCAACCTTAATTATGCATCTGCATCCTTAATTCCTTTTGCCTTGTAAGACAATATATTCAGAGATTCTGGAGAATGTGTACATCTTTGGGGCCATTATTCTGAATACTACACTATGTTTTTTGAAGATTTTATTAAAAAAAGAAAGGTACTCATCTGTGATACTTTAAAGACTTGAAAAGGATACATAGCTATCAGTGGCTTCTATCTGCTGAGACATTATTATCATATAATGGTTGGAATTTAAATATAACATTAATACTTCATTTTAATTTCATCATTCTTTTCTAGGAAAAAAAAGGTTAAACCGCTAATATTTATACACATGACACTTTAATTGTAAAGCAAATAATTAACCAGCTTGTACTGTGAGATACAAAAGTATCATTACCTCACAGAGCAATTCAATAAAAATAAAAATGAGGCCATTTATAACAGAGGAAAAATATGAATGTTAAAGAAGTCAAAGCACATTCAACCATATAGCAATTTTAAATAGCCTTCACTCACTGTCTTCTTCAATTAAAAAAATGCCAGGGTCAGCATGATAGTTCCATGGACCAAAATAGTGTTTTGTGTTCACTATTTTTATAGTTAAATTATTCTTTGCCTAATAATGATAAGTATAATAGGAAGTGACATGAGCAACATGGTGGCATAAGATGGTCCTCCTTTATATCCCCCTTTTTAATTAGATATCCTTACATAAATGAATCACCTCTGTGGGTATTTTGGGACCTAGTACCTCACTCCAAGGGACCTGTGAGGAATCTCCGCCAACAGTGTAGCAAGAAACAGACAAACGCCTCTAAGGGCTGCCAAACCAGCAGAGCCAGCAAATCTGCCTAGACCCCCACTGGCTGCTATCAGGCAAAAATTGAGTGAGTGCTATCCCTGGCAGGCACTCATGCATGAAAGAAAACTTGCAGAAGTCCAGCCTTCACAAAAGGGCTTGAATTTGGTCACAGAGAAGGAATTATGAGAAACTTTACCTGTGCTGCCCCTCCCCCAAGGAAACACTGAACGAGGCTGATTTATCCAGTGGAGGTAACCTTTCCTTCATGGGAAAAAGAAAGCAGTGGGTAACAGGCTACCCCAGCTGGGCAGGATATGGCTGGAGAAACCCATTTCTCTTCACCAGCACTTGGAGTACTAAGGTGGGAGCTTCACAACTGAGGGAAGGGAGGATGATGGCAAAGAGGAGAAAAGAATTTCGAATAGCATTAAAGGGGTAGCACGCCAGCCATGAGCCTGTTGGAACACCACCCACTGAGATTGCACAACTAGGTCTGTGGGCACTCTCAATACACCTCAGTGCTGTCACCCACACCTCCTCCCACTTTGCTGCTGGCTCCTTGTGCTCACTTCAGAGTGAACCTCCGGAAATGTGTGCTGGTAAACAGGGAGCCCACTAAGAAAACAAGCCACCACAGTCAGTGGTTTCTCACATTAAGTGGGAAACCACAAATCTGAGCTATAGCGGCCACATTCTGAGAAACAAAAGAGGTTTCCAACAGCCAACCTGGTGAAACGTTAAAAGCCAAGTAGACATAAAAGCTTAAAAGTCTGCCCACAGGGGATAAGAAGAAGTATACTGGAGCAGATATAGCTTCACAGGGGAAAAAACTCAAATATCAACACTATAAAGATAATATGTCATATGCAGAGGGCACGAGCAGAGTTAAGGAGGTATATACTACTTCAAATGTGACAGCATCAAACCATATCCACAAGAACTATAAATAAAACCAAGGAAATACAGCATCACAAAAAGAAAATAGTATTTTCCAGCAACCAAGCTACAAGGTGCAGAATATATGATCTAACTAACAAAGAATTCAAGTTAGCTGTTCTGAAGGAACTCAACAAGTTATAAGAAAACTCAGAAAGACAGTTCAATGAAATCAGGAATAAAATGATTTCTTTATTTCCTTTTCTTTATTAAAGAGAAGGAAATTATTAAAATTATTATAAAGAACCAAACAAAATTCTGAAACTGAAAATTCAATGAATGACCTGAAGAATTATGCAATACAGAAAATCTGCAGCAGGCCTGATTATATGGAAGAAAAAAAAATGTAACTTGGAGGATAGGAATTTTGAAATGACAGAAGAGGGAATTTAGATCAAAAAGGAGCAAAGAAAGCCTACGTGATCTATGAATATCCATCAAAAAGGCAAATATCAGAATAATCAGGGTTCCAGACAGAGAAGGGGGAGGGCAGGGAGTTAATTTAAAGAAATAATAGCTGAGAACTTCTAAAATCTGAGGAAATACTTGGATATACAAGTCTACAAAGCTAATAGACAATCCTATTATCTCAATGCAAAAAGATGTTCTCTGAGACTTTAAAGGCAGGCAGGGAAAAAATAAAAAAAGAATTAAATCTACAATAGACTGTCATTAGGCTATCAGCAGATTTCTTTGCAGAAACTCTTCAGGCCAGGGAACAGCAGAATGACATATCTGAAGAGCTGAAAGATAAAAATGGTCAGCCAAGAATGCTTTATCTAGCAAAATTATCCTTCATATATGAAGGAGAAGTAAAGTAAAGGCTTTCCCAGACAAACAAAATCTAAGGGAGTTCACCACGACTACATCTGCCTTGCAAGAAATGCTTAAAGGAGTTCTTCAAGCTGAAATGAAAACAGGCTAATCAGCCAAATGAAAACTTATAAAATTATACAATACACTGGCCAAATTGAGAAATATACAGTAGGACTTAGAAAACTATAACTCTGTAGTAGTATGGTGTGTTAACTATTCAACTATAGTATAAAGGCTAAATGAAAGAGTAGGAAAAGTAACTATAGTTGCTATAAGTTGTTAATAAATATACAACAAAAAAAGAGGTAAATTGTGACATCAATAATACAAAGGGAGAAGCAAAATGGTAGACACATTAGGAAGTAAAAATAAGTTGCTTTCAGCCTGAATTGGACTTTTTTATGTGTAAGATGTT
Organism: Lipotes vexillifer; assembly: GCF_000442215.2. NCBI lineage: Eukaryota > Metazoa > Chordata > Mammalia > Artiodactyla > Lipotidae > Lipotes > Lipotes vexillifer. Next base: position 58,118 of record NW_006794406.1, on the reverse strand, counting down.
TTACACATAACCCCCTTGGTAACAATAAAACAAAAATCTGGAGGAGATCCACAAAAGACAAAAAAGGGGGAAAAAGAGCATACCACCATGGAAAATAACCAATATACAAATGCAGGCAGAAAGAGAGAAATAACGGAAATACAAAACCAAAATGCAATTAATAAAGTGGCATTAATAAGTCCTCACATATTAATAATTACTCTAAATGTAAATGGATTGAATTCACCAATCAAAAGGCACATAAGTGGCTGGATGGATGAAAAACAAGACCCAACTGTATGGCGCCAACAAGAAAACTTTAAGGATGCACATAAACTCAAAGTGAAAGGATGAAAAGATATTCCATGCAAGTGGAAACCAAAAGGAAGCTGGGACAGCTATACTTATAACAATCAAAAGAGCTGGAAAATCTACAAATGTATGGAAACTAAACAACAAACTCATGAACAACCAATGGGTGAACGAAGAAATCAAAATGGGAATCAAAGATTATCTTAAAACAAATGAAAATAAAAACACATCATATGTAAACCTATGGGATGCTGCAAAAGCAGATCTGAGAGGAAAGTTTACAGTGATAAATGCAGATATTAAGAAATGGGAAAAATTGCAAAGAAACAATCTAACTTTACACCTTGAGGAATCGATACATGACAAGAGAACCAAGAACAGCCTACGGGGAAAGGACAGTCTCTTCAACAAGTGATGCTGGGAAAACTAAATAACCATACGTAGAAAAGAAAGTTGGGCCTATCCTACACTATTCACAAAAATCACCTTGAAAAGGATCAAAGAGTAAACATAAGACCTGATATAAAACACCCTGAAGTAAACATAGGATGGAAGATCTTTGATATTCGTCTTGGCACTGATATTTTGCATATGACACTGAAAGCACAAATAACAAAAGAAAAAATCAGCAAGTGGAACTATATCAATCTTAAAAGCTTCTACACAGCAAAAGCAACAATAGCACAATTAAAAGGCACGGACAGAATGGGAGAAATTATTTGCAAACCATGTAATGAATAAGGGATTAATATCCATCAGTTACAAAAACTTCGCATAACTCAGTAACAAAAACCAAACAAACAAGCAAACAATCCAATTTTAAAATGGGCAGAGGAACCGAAGAGGCATTTTTCCAAGAAAGACATGCAAATGGCCAACAGGTACATGAAAAAATTACGATCACCTGGAAAATACAAATCAAAACCACAGTGAGGAGACTCTGGGAGGGCTCACACCAAGGAGTACTTCCCAGAACTGCTGCCAGTGTCCTTGTCCCCACAGTGAGCCACAGCCAACCCCGCCTCTGCAGGAGACCCTCCAACACTAGCAGCCTTGTGGCTGACAGGGTCTTGGTGCTCCATCTGGGTGTCAGGCCTGTGCCTCTGAGGTGGGAGAGCCGAGTTCAGGACATCGGTCCACCAGAGACCTCCCAGCTCCATGTAAAATCAAAAGGCAAAAGCTCTCCCAGAGATCTCCATCTCAATGATAAGACGCAGCTCCACTCAACGACCAGCAAGCTACAGTGCTGGACACCCTATGCCAAACAACTAGCAAGACAGGAACACAACCACACCCATTAGCAGAGAGGCTGACTAAAATCATAATAAGGTCACAGACACCACAAAACACACCACTGGATGTGGTCCTGCCACCAGAAAGACAAAATCCAGCCTTATCCACCAGAACACAGGCACTAGTCCCCTGCACCAGGAAGCCTACACAACCCACTGAATCAGCCTTAGCCACTGGGGGCAGATACCAAAAAAACGGGAACTATGAACCTGAAGAACCCAAACACTGTAAGTGAAGCAAAATGAGAAGACAGAGAAACACGCAGCAGATGAAGGAGCAAGGTAAAAACCCACCAGACCTAACAAATGAAGAGGATATAGGCAGTCTACCTGAAAAAGAATTCAGAATAATGATAGTAAAGATGATCCAAAATCTTGGAAATAGAATGGAGAAAATACAAGAATCGTTTAACAAGGACCTAATAGAACTAAAGAGCAAACAAACAATGATGAACAACACAATAAATGAAATTAAAAATTCTCTAGAAGGAATCAATAGCAGAATAACTAAGGCAGAAGAACAGATAAGTGACCTGGAAGATAAAATAGTGGAAATAACTACTGCAGAGCAGAATAAAGAAAAAAAGAATGAAAAGAATTTAAGGCAGTCTTAGAGATCTCTGGGACAACATTAAATGCACCAACATTTGAATTATAGGGGTCTGAGAAGACGAAAAGAAAAAGAAAGGGACTGAGAAAATATTTGAAGAGATTATAGTTGAAAACTTCCCTAATATGGAAAAGGAAATAGTCAATCAAGACCAGGAAGCACAGAGAGTCCCATACAGGATAAATCCAAGGAGAAACATGCCAAGGCACATATTAATCAAACTATCAAAAATTAAATACAAAGAAAAAATATTAAAAGCAGCAAGGGAAAAACAACAAATAACATACAAGGGAATCCCCATAAGGTTAACAGCTGATCTTTCAGCAGAAACTCTGCAAGCCAGAAGGGAGTGGCAGGACATATTTAAAGGGATGAAAGGGAAAAACCTACAACCAAGATTACCCAGAAAGGATCTCATTCAGATTCGACAGAGAAATTAAAACCTTTACAGACAAGCAAAAGCTAAGAGAATTCAGCACCACCAAACCAGCTTTATAACAGATGCTAAAGGAACTTCTCTAGGCAGGAAACACAAGAGAAGGAAAAGACCTACAATAACAAACCCAAAACAATTAAGAAAATACGAATAGGAACATACATATCGATAATTACCTTAAATGTAAATGGATTAATTGCTCCAAAAGACATAGACTGGCTGAATGGATACAAAAACAAGACTGGCATATATGCTGTCTACAAGAGACCTACTTCAGACCTAGGGACACATATAGACTGAAAGTGAGGGGATGGAAAAAGATATTCCATGCAAATGGAAATCAAAAGAAAGCTGGAGTAGCAATTCTCGTATCAGACAAAATAAACTTTAAATAAATAAACTTTATTACAAGAGACAAAGAAGGACACTACATAATAATCAAGGGATCGATCCAAGAAGAAGATATAACAATTGTAAATATTTATGAACCCAACATAGAAGCACCTCAATACATAAGGCAAATGCTAACAGCCATAAAAGGGGAAATCGACAGTAACACAATAATAGTAGGGGACTTTTAACACCCCATTTTCACCAATGGTCAGATCATCCAAAATGAAAATAAATAAGGAAACACAAGCTGTAAATGATACATTAAACAAATGGACTTAATTGATATTTATAGGACATTCCATCCAAAAACAACAGAATACACTTTCTTCTCAAGTGCTCATGGGACATTCTCCAGGATAGATCATATCTTGGGTCACAAATCAAGCCTTGTTTAATGTAAGAAAATTGAAATCGTATCAAGTGTCTTTTCCGACCACAATGCTATGAGACTAGATATCAGTTATAGGAAAAAATACAAACACATGGAGGCTAAACAATACACTACTTAATAACCAAGAGATCACTGAAGAAATCAAAGAGAACATCAAAAAATACCTAGAAACAAATGACAATGAAACCACAATGACCCAAAACCTATGGGATGCAGTAAAAGCAGTTCTAAGAGGGAAGTTTATAGCAATACAATCCTACTTCAAGAAACAAGAAACATCGCAAATAAACCTCACACCTAAAGCAACTAGAGAAAGAAGAATAAAAAAACCCCAAAGTTAGCAGAAGGAAAGAAATCATAAAGATCAGATCAAAACCACAGTGAGATATCCTTTCACAGCTATATCGTATCAATAGCTATCACCAAGAAAAGAAGAGTGACAAGTGTTGGTGAAGATGTGGGAAAAAAAGGGAACTCTTGTGCACAGCTGTTGGGACTATAAACAGTTTAGTCAGTATGGAGAAGAGTACAGGAATTCCTCAAAAAATTACAAACAGAACTACCACATGATGTAGCAATCTGACTTCTGGGAATATATCCAAAAGAAATGAAAACAGGTTATTAAAGTGATACGTGCACTACCAAGTTTAATGCAGCATTAACAATAACCAATGTACAAAAACAACCTAAGTGTCCATCAATGAGTAAATGTGGTATGTGTATATATATTCCATTATATATATATATGAGATATATATGTATATATATAAAATATATATGGAAATGGAATACTACTCAGCCACAAGCAAAAAGGAAATCCTACCATTTGCAACAACATGATGGATAGTGAGGATTTATGCTAAGTGAGATAAGTCAGACACAGAAAGACAAATATTACAAATTATCTCTTATATGTGGAATATAAAAAAAATATTGAACACAAGGAAACAGAATGGAAGGGTGGTTACTAGGGGATCAGAAGTGGGGATATGGGAGATATACTGTTTAAGGTACACACTTGCAACTAGCATATAAATTAAGACGTGGAGATATAATACACAGTACAATGATTATAGACAACAAAACTGAATCATAAACATGAAACTTGCTAAGAGCCTATGTGTTAATTATTCCCATCACTAAAGAAATGATAATTAGGGGATGTGATAGAGGTTTTAGCTAACACTATAATGGCAATCATACTGAAATATAAATATATAAAATCAATATTCTACACATCTTAAACCTATATAACATTATATGTCAGTTATTTCTCAATAAAATGAGTATAATTCAATATTTAACTGATAAGGAAATAATTTATTTACAGATAGACTGTAATGTCACTTTTATTACTCACAAGTGTTAGGTGTTCCCCAGTGGAAAATCAACCAAAGAAATAAAATATTTGCATCAATAGTGTGACTGTCAACACTTAAAATTGTACTGTTGACAATGTTTTAAAACATTTCATGTTCAAAAAATTATATAGCAGTAAATAATATATAGGGGAAGATCTTTACAAATGTTAGGCGTAAGTCTAAATATGAACTGAAACTCTTCCTAATCACAATTAAAATTATAAAATATGCAGTATGTCATTTATGTATTTATATATAATAGTTATATGTGTTATGAGTATGTGTACATGTAAGTTATACATCTGAGATTTTAAAAAACCCTCATTGTATACTTTTATAGCCATAAACAAATCAATCTTGAAATAACAAAAATGACTTGAACGTGATACAAATTCTTTGTAGAAAATAGGAGAAAAGTCTTTTGAAAGATTCTCCCTCCAAAAGTAAACTGTAAATAGAGGCAGATACAAACACACAGAGCAGTCAATGCTCTCTCAATTTACCAAACCTACTTTATGTCATATTTTGTCATACAACATAGAAACTAGAGCTATAAATATATACTAGAATGTTAGATTTTCAAAAAATAGTTGAAAAGTAACCAATTACTCCACAAAAGAAAAACAAGTCACCTTGCACATAGTTGATGTAGATTCACAGGACTTTATATTGTTTTGTTCATGAAAAAGTCTTGCATGTCTCTATACCCATATCAGCTCAACGGTGAGTTGGCACCTTCTGAAGAGTCAGAAAAATGTTAGAATACCCAATTTCTTCTTGTGGCCCTAGTGCTAGAGACACTAACAAGACAGAGGGAACCAAAACAGGGAGAGTTTTATAAAGGGTATATTAATAAATTGAAGAATTTTCAGACACCCAATTACACATTTTTTTCATATTATTTACCTGTGGGACAACATGTAAATATGTGTAATTGGAGTGCCAGAAGTTAGAGGGAAGGGAAAGTTGAGAGGAAGTGGGGGACAACAATAAGAATAATTTGTGACTTCCCAACAATTAAGTTAAAGAGGCATGTTGTAAACGTCAGAGCAATCATAAAATAAATAAAATGAAGGAATATATCTAATAAGCCAGAAGAGAATATAAGATGGAATAAACATTTTCAATACAAGGCAGAAAAAGAGGAAAAGAAACAGAACAGAGAGAAACAGAAAACAAATAGCAAAATGAAACATTTAAAATCAACCATATCAGTATTACATTAAATATAAATGAAATAAACAGGAGTTAAAATATAAGAGTTTGTCAGACTAGTTTAAAAAACAAACAAAAAAGACCAAATTCTATGCTACATGCCTAAAGTATGAAATATCACAAATGTGCATCAAGACGAATGCAGAAACAAATTGCTATAATCATACAATGGAATACTATTAAGCAATAATAATGACTAAACTACTGATAGAGTTAACAACATGGGTAAATTTCAAAACAGCACACTGAGCAAAAGACACCCCCCCCCACGCCACACACACATAAGTGTTTGATGATTCTATTTTTCTATAATAATAGAACATTTACAACTACTACTCTACAGTGATAAAAATAAGATACATAGTTTCCTGGAATGTAGGGAGGGCTGAATAAGGGAAGCTATAGAATATTTTACTTCACGATTGGGGTGATATTTAAACAGATGTACCTCAAAGTGAGAGAATTCATTGCAGCTTATGTCAATCATAATTTAATAAAATTCAGAAGGAGTATTAAATTAGAAATAAAATTAGTATTAAATTAGAATAAAAATATTATATCCAGAAATGTTAGTGTTAACATGTTAAAAGATGCTTAACAACAGTTTAATTTACGGTATGTAAGCTTAAAATTATAATTAACAACAATGTGAAGACTAATTAGTAATTAATGTTCTATAAAAAATTATTTCTACACACAAACTCACATACATATACATACACAGTCACATACATACACACACATATATACACACACATATCTAAACACACACGTAAAATAATTACCAATTGAAGCTGAGTACATTTGTTTCATGTGCGTTTCAATGACATAAGGATCCCGAGAGCTGTAACTTCCCAACTCAGGGTAAAAGCTGGAGCCAATGTCATCTGGGGGGTTGTGTTTCCCTTGTGGATATTTCTTGGCTATTCTAAGGTCCCAATGCGAGAGGATTGGATGGTTCCAATGTATATATTTACCATCAAACTGTGGATTTCCATACCAGCTGTAATAAAATACATGTAAAAAATAATTCCGAGGTGGCAGTTCTTCTGGATAAGGTTCCGAGGCTTTGGAAGGTTTCATAGTGATTTCAACACTTTTTAAATTCTTGACGTTTGTTTCACTGTCGATTCTGTCACTCTTTTGGGAATCAAAAGTTTTTACCAAATGAGGAATTTGTTGCCGAATTTCTGGAAGAAGGTCAAGTCCAAAAGGATCTCCAAAAGCAGCTTTATGTGGTCTCAGCATTTTTAAACCCATCATCAGAGAGAAAATAAATAGAATAAAAAGTGACAAAGTGATGCAAGTCCTTCTTCGAAACTTTGCCATGATGTCATACTTTAAATTCCAAAATGGTAAATGTTTAGCTGTAATTTATTGAAAACCGGTAATTAATAAGTGGTATTAACAATATTTTCCAATATATTCAAAAGGAAAACTAAAATCCATAAAGTGTTACACTGCAAAATTTTAAAGTGCATTATGACATTAACTATATAATCAAATCTTTATACAAAAGAATCTACATATGGCTAGACTGAACAGCAGTATGTATTTGGAAATATCACAATTGCATTTTTGTCAGACAAAGATTTTAAGAATTTAAGAAAATGAATATATTCTTCATCATTTGGACAGATTTTACATATACTGACTATAGAAAGGAAACACTCCATATAGAGAGACTAAAATTTTCTAAATATAAATATAAAATGAAAAGTTCATATTTAAAAAGGAAATATTTATGAGTATATTAAAGACCTAGTCATTAAATGGAATTTCAAAAACTTATTCTTTGACTACCTCACTTCTAATGACCTGTTCTTCCACCGCATTTCAGCAACTCAGGTGTCATACTCATAATCTTGATCTCATCATTTTCAATCAAAACCATTTCATTTTTTTCCATTTTCTACACATACCCTTCCACGCTTTGAGCCTCTCTACTTTAGTACTCGCACGCAGTCAATTCCTTTACCTCTTTGAGATGTCTAATCCACTGATTCTACCACTTTTTCACTATCACTTTTTTTTTTTTTTTTTTTTTTTTTTGCGGTATGCGGGCCTCTCACTGCTGTGGCCTCTCCCGTTGCGGAGCACAGGCTCCGGATGAGCAGGCTCAGCGGCCATGGCTCACAGGCCCAGCCGCTCCGCGGCATGTGGGATCCTCCTGGACCGGGGCAAGAACCCGTGTCCCCTGCATCGGCAGGCGGATTCCCAACCACTGCGCCACCAGGGAAGCCCAGTACCACTTTTTTTCTTCATGTTTTGTCTCTAGTGAAGCAGTTTATAGGCCATAGTTCAGCACTGAAATTCCTCATTTGCAAAACAGTAGGCCCTCCATATCCACAGGTTGTTTGAATCCACGGATGAGGAACCCACAGATACAGAGGGCAAACTGTACTATGCCACTTTACATAAGGAATTTGAGCATCCACAGATTTTGGTATCCACGTGGGTCCTGGAACCAATCCCAGCCCCCTCACGGATACTAAAGGACAACTGTACCCTTAACTTCCTTTACTTCTCTCCTTCCTTAATACTTATCTGGTAGAACCTCAAATGGATGGCTGGCTTGACCTTGATCCAGAATTACATAATGATATTGGAGAAAAACACATACCATGTTGACTTTTCACTCTGAATTTATGACCATAAATTTTGGACATTCAGGATGGCTTAACAAGCCTATTACTACACCCCAGTACTTGCACTTTTCTAACCTCAAAAGAATTATTTCATTCCTTCTCATTTTTCATCAGACGTGCTACTACATCACCAATTTCCTTTATTCTCTTCAGATAGACATGTCTTATACTTTGTAGAGAAAACAGAATCAATCACATAAGAAATCCTTTATCTTCCTATTAAGAAGTTAACCTAGTAACATCTACTGTTTTATGTCAGCAAATATTTCCAATTTTAACTTTAGTATTGTTTCACTGCTTTGCTTTCCTTCTTCAAGAAGTGCTATTACTTTTATTGAATCTTTGCTGAATTTTTACAACTGCACCTTCTCTTTTTCACCTTTCTTCATTTAATTTTGATTTTTAAGCGTCTTGTTACCCTCTATTTCTCATATGGCATTATCTGTTATGTTTGTCTTCTAGTCTTCAGATAGGAATATGAATTTTGTCGATTTTAATTATCTTAATATTCTCTCATTTCTGAGTTTTCATAATGGTAATTTACTTGTTCATTCATATCTCACATAATTACTTTGTTTACTTGTATTTAAATATTAGGTTACAGTTGTTATATATTTATGAACATGGTTCTCTGGCATGCTTCAAGTATTTACAAGTTTAACTCTTTTGCCCATAATGACTTTGCATGGAATTTGACTCAAATTATTTTTTTTGTTGCTAAATATTACATGAAATAATTTTTCCTTAATGTTTGAAATGAATGTTCAATCATGATAATTTTTCTAGCTTTACAACTCTAGCAATCATTCTTCTGTTGTTTTTGTGAAGTTTTAATATGGCCTTGAATTTTTTTCCGAGATCAGTTGGTGTTTACTCCATTCCCACATTTACCTGGAACTTTATTTCCCTCACTTTTATTTTGTTCCTACTCTGCTCAATTTGAAAGTTATTTCCAGAAGTTACTCTTCAATATGAGGCTTTGTCCTGAAAATGAGCTTCAGCTACTTAGATTTATTTTAAAATTTTATAAATAAATAAATTTATATCTTTTTGTTATTGATTTCTAGTGTGAGTCAACTGAAAACATTTCCAGTGTGATTTCAATCCTTTGAAATATGTTGAGACTTGCTTTAAGGCTCAACCTATGAAAGATTTTGTTAAGTATCCCATATGCACCAGAAAGGAATATATGTTCCACAGCTAGTGGTTACTGAGTTCTACATATGTCTACCAAACCAAATACACTAAGCATGTGGGTTATATTTTTCATATTCTCACTCATCTTTCTTCTACTTGTGTTAAAAATCCCCCACTATCATTATGCCATGTCTATAACTGCTTACATTGTATAATTGTCACTGATGTTATTATGTGGAGACAAATTTAGGAGTTATATTTTCCTGAAGTATTAAATCTTGTTTTATAATGAAATGTTCCTTCCCTTCTCTACTGATGGGTTTTGACTAAATTCCTTGTTAATCATACAATCTCTTTGCTATTAATTTAGTTATCTTAGTGATTACAAGCATGTACTCTCACTTGTCAAAATCCAGTATGAATTAAACTTTACCATTTCTTAAACAATGAAAGCACTCTTAGAAGATTTTGTTTCCTTTATCCCTGCCCCAACTTTTGGCTCCTATTTTGGTATATTTTATTTTTTTACATATACCTTATACCCCTCCAGATATTATATTGTTCTGTACAGTCAATGTTCATTATATTTACCCTTTCCTTTGTTCTTCACTTGCTCCATATTTCCATTTAAAATAATCTCCCTTAGGATGAAGAAATAATTCCCTTTAATAGGGTCTTTGGTGTTGGTCTGCTGATACTCTTTTCATATTACTTTGTTTGAAAGTATCTTTATTTTGCCTTCACTTGGACTTTTTATGTATACACTTCTATATTTGTAATTATTTTCTTTCAGCATCACCCTTATCTTCTGTCTTTGATTGTTTATGATGAAAATCCAACTATTATTTTTTCTCTTTATTCCTTTAAGGATAATGTATTTTCTTTTTCTCTGGTTGCTTTTAATATTTTTTCTCTTCATCTTTGGTTTTCAGCTGTTTTTCTATGGAATATATAGTAGTACGGTTCTCTTAACTTTTATCTTGCTTGATGTTCAAAGTGCCTCTTCAATCTCTGGGTTGGTATCTTTCCTTAGTTTTGTAAAACTCTTGAACATTATCTCTTCAAATATTGCTTTTGCTCAATTATTGCTCTCTTGCTCTCTCATCTCTCATTATGGAATACATTACACACATCAGAATTTTATGTCCCATGTGTTTCTTCAATATTTTTAAAAATTTTCCTCTTTTTGTCTCTCCATGGTTGTCTGAATATTTATTTCTGAACTATTTTCAGTTTCCTGATTCTCTCCAGCAGTGATTAATTAATTTCAGTTATAATTTTAGTTATAGAATTTCCATTTGGCTCTTCTTAGAGATATCAGTTCTCTGCTAAAATTTTCCATCTTCTTTTTTAACTCCTTGAATTGTTTAATCCCATTTATTTAAAGTCCACCTCTAATAACCTGAATCTGAAATCTTAGGATTCTGTTTCTATTGCCTGTTTGGTTTTTTCCTCTTAATATCTGTATAGTAACTCTTTTTTTTATAGGCTAGGTTATTTTTTTACTGAATTCCAGACATCATATATGAAAATTTTCAGAGACAATGTGAGGCTCTATATATTATTTTCCTTCAGAGAAAGCTTATTTTTGCTTCTTGAAGACTTCTAGGGTAGAGGAAGATTATCTTAATATAATCAGAGATTGAAATCTTCAAAACTAGGTATAAGTCCTTCCGAAGATTTGCTGTATTTCTGATTCATCTTTACTCCTTTATACTCATGGGTTCTGATATCAAAGTCACAGGTATTTATCAAGATCCCTCCTCTAGGATGGGCTTTGGAAGGGCCCTGAATTCCAATTTTGGTCCCCAAAGAGCCACAAAACTACCAAAAGCTCTATTCATTTTCTCAGCTGCCACTTTCTACTTAATTCTCAGCTTTTCTGCAGCTACTTTTGAATCAGAGGTTTTAAATAATGCCCCCTATTTCCTACCCTAATCTCTCAAAGAAAAATTAAGTTTTAGGGCTAGAATCATTCAAATACTTATATAATCCCACCTGAATTCCCTTATATCCTTAGTATAGTGAAAGGCTTTCTATACCTATGACTCAAAATTCAGATGCAATAAATAAAAAACAGATTAATTTAACTACGTTAATTTTTAAATATATATATCAAAAGCACTATAAAATAAAGTGAAAGGACAACTGACAAACTGAATGAAAATATTTGCAAGATCTTCTGTGTCACTCAAAACTAGAAAAATGTAAATTAAAACCTCACAAAGGTATCATTTCTTATCTATGAGATTGGCAAAAACTAAAAAGTATGAAACTACATCCTGTTGGCAAGACAGTGAAAAGCACTCCTATGCATTGCTAGTGAATGCAAATTTGTACAACATTTTTTGGGAATTGGCAATATCTAAAAAAATTACACATCCATTTTCCTTTTGACTCAGCAATCCTACTTCATGGAATTTACCTTGAAAATACGCAACCAATAGTAAGTACATAAGTTCATATACAGCATTGTTTGTAATTGTAAAATGTTGAGTATTCAGAAAAAAATGAGGAAGAGCTCTTTGAGATGACAGAAAGTGATTTTCTGGATATACTGGCTAAATGAAAAAAGCAAAATGCAAGTAAGAAAAAATACATTTTCTCAAGTGAGCAAAAGAAACATAGAAAAACAAGAATCTAATAAGGTTGATTATCTACAGAGTTAGAGACTGGGTGGAAAATAAGGGGAGATGAAAATGGGGTAGAAGGGTGGGGAATGGAAGTAACTCTTCTCAGAGTATAACATTTTATGCAGTTTTGTGTTTTTGAGCTACATTATATTTCACATATTCAAAACAAACAAAAAATATTTAATGTTAAACTCCAGTTAGTAAGTGGGTTATTTTTTGCTATGAAACAGATTAGCAACTCTTAAAATACTTAACATGTATTGTAAAAATAAGCAATATATGCTGCAAAATGGGGCCCAGGTTTTTCACTGACAAAAAAAAAAAAAGTGAGTTACAAATGTAGGAAGTGGGAGGCTAAAACAAAACTTGTGTTGTCAGATTGCAATTGGCAGTATCAGTATGGATGTATGGCTTTTAAAAGATCAATAAATAGGAGTGTGTGTGTGGGTAGGTGGGTGTGTACACATATAAATACATGCAATTTATTTCCTAGCTCTGTCTACTGAGAGAGTATAGAACCAAAGAAATCCTGGCAGCAATAAACACATCTGATGACGAGATTCTGAATTGTATGTAGCCCTGTCTACTTGATAGAACCAGGTTGATTCCAAGAAGGTGGTCAAGAAAGTATAAGATGAGCTTGGGACATCTTGCCAGAAAATCAGGAAGTAGTCAAAAACTGTAGAGACATGTCCATAGGACACAGGAGTCAGCTTGAAGGGGCAACTACTGACTAAATCTGGGACAGTTTCAGCATCAAAATAATGACAAAGAATAATAAATTATAGACATTAAAATAAGAATTCATGAATCTATACTGACATTTTTAAAATGTAAAAATAAATAAATGGAATAAAGAAGACATTTTAGAATACCAACTAATAAATTTAGATGGAATAATGGAATTGGACTATCACTATTTGGCTACTACCATAAATGTATCAAGGAAGAATCATTAATGGATATTAAATGAGGGGTTAAAAGAAGCAGGGTTTATGAGAAACAGGATATCTACATATTGACAAAGCATCTCCCCCCCAAAAGATATCCAATTAACTACAAAGAGAGACATAGTAACTTAACAGTGCAGAACCTAGCAGACACCACCTTAAACAAGTGGTCAAAATAAAGTTCAGCAGTTAATTTTGAATAAGTAGATATCTTGAGTCTACAGAATGGATGCTCTAAGAAGAACACAGAATCACTGCTGTGGTATTTCTGTCAGTATTAATCCGGATCTAATCACAAAGATACATCAGACAACATATTAAGATACTCACATACACAGATATGTACCTACATATATATATATATATATATATATATATATATATATGTATACATATATGCATATATATGCATATGTACACATATTACATATAATATGTATGTAAAATTATATACAATGTAATATACGAGTGTGTATGTGTGTGTGTGTAATGATAAAGCAAATGTGGCAAAATATTACCATTTGGTGAAGCTGCAGGAAAAATATACAGGGATTGTTGAGTTGTTTGTATTACTTTTGAATCTTTAAGTCTAAAATTATTTGAAAATGGAAAAGAAGAAAAAAAGACTATCACCAGCAAACTGGAGGACATGAACTCTTAACATAACACCTGCTTATTTCGGGGAAGGACCAACTCATACAGTCCTTAAGCTTTGCACTGCAGGACTCCAGGGAGTGATATTCCTATGTATGGAATGTGACAGCGTTGTGCATAGGAATAAAGGATGAGATAACCATTTTGACCTGCTTCTATGATTTGCTGTCCTAAAATTTCCAAGTTGTCAAGATAAAAACAAATCCTTCCCTTTACTTAAAGAAGGTAAGAATTTTGACAAGCCATTAAGTAGAAAAAAAATTATGGATATAATATAATCTCAACTACAGAGAGGAAGGAAGCATACTTAAACATGTATAATGATTACCTCTGGGTAATCATTTACTCAGTGATATTTTCTTATGCTGTCTTCTAAAATTAGAACATAATATTTCATAAGGAAGAAAAGTTTGTTTCGAGTAGGTATTTTATGAGGAAATAATCAATGGTAATGAATATTGACAAATCATAGAGAATGGGAGGAATGACTACTAGATTCAGAAATTAGTAAGACATTGATTTTTGAAATGTTGATCAGCTGAATGGGTGAAATGCATGGAAGAGTCAAGACACATAATGGAAAGAATATTGATTTTGAAATCTGAAGATCTAAGTTCAAATCAGCTTTGTTGACCTAATTTTGTGACCCTGAGTTTTTTTTAATCATCTTAAAAGAAAAAAATTAACAATTCTGTTTTCTGACAAAGTTGTTCTGTAAATCATGCAAGATAACGTATGTGAAATAAAATGTAAAAGGGTAATGTTTTAATCAAATGTAAATACTGATCGGATTTTAAAAAAAGAAAAGTGAAGAAATATATGAAACAAATAGTTCTGAGGCATTTTTCTATTTGTTAGATTCATTTCTCAGAGCGATGGATGAACACAAAACACAAAATATCTATTTATAAAAGCCGCATTTCCCCCGCTTTTGCCTCTAAATCTAATTTCTCTTTTCATTTAATTCATTCATTTAAAATGTTTATCACATCATTATAGGTGATCCACTGGCTCTACCCCAACCTCCTGATCTCAGTGAACAATAAGGCATCTCAACCTAAATAAAGGCAGCAAACCACTGTGATTAAAAGCATGGGCTCTGCAGTTCAAATGCCTGGGTTCAAATTCTAGCTGTGCCTTTTCTTAGCCATTTCACCTATACAAGTGGCTTGATCTTTTCCCTGCTTCTTTTCTCACCTTCACGAGTTATTACCTCACTCAGAGGATTTTTGTGAAGATGAAATAAGTTGTTATAAAACCCTTAGAATCATTTCTGGCTTAGTGTAACACTGAATTTATTCTCATGATGATTATTATTAAAGATGGGTGTCTGGCAAGCAATCAATAACCAACACATAGTTTACTCTCTCTAAATACCTATTCTCCATATAGCTAACTTCTGATATACTACTCTAATCCTTCAAGACAAGGCTGAACTGTTGCCTCTTCTTGATACCTCTCCCAATGATTCCAGGGTGAAAAGTACTCACTTTCCCATACAGTCTATTACACCATTACCTACTTTTTAAATTGGCTTTTTAAATATATTGCTTCATGCTATTTAATGTATTATACCCCCTACTAGACTGTTCCATAAGGTCCAGAAATGGAGTCCCTACCTTTACACTCTAGTAGAACCCAGTATGTCTTACATTTAGTCAGTGGCCATTAAGTGTTCAGCTTAAAGAATTTAATTTCTGGCCCTTTTGTTTTTGACATTGGTATTTATTTGGGCAGTATGTGTATAAGCAGATTCTACTGACTATACATATAGTTGACATTTGACATTGGTATTTATTTGGGCAGTATGTGTATAAACAGATTCTACTGACTATACATATAGTTAACATGTTCAGTCTATACTAAACATATTATATAGGAAGAATCATAGATAGATCTAATAATTTCAAAAATCCATTTTAATAAAAATTATCATGTCCAACTTAGCAAAAAGATGAAACTTGAGATGCCTAGCAAGTCTAACGATTTTTAGTAGAAAAGGAGTGGTAGAACTACTTATTTGGTTTCAACAAAAGAAAGAAGTTTCAGAAGTCACCTCAGAGAAAAAAAATCCAAGTTAATTGCAGATGTAAAGGTTCCCAAAGTAGTAATGTACTCAATACTCAAGGTACTGGGTAATAAAAATCTAGTATCTTCAAAGGGCAGTTTACATGACATAATAATACATAGAAATAATACGTTCTTTTGAAACTCGATGGCTTCTATTTTTGTGTTTGGTGATTTGGAGGTCTTTTCATCTTTTAAATGATTGTTTTTGACTTAGAGGTCTAGTGAGATATAAGAGATTCAGAATTAGTGTGATATCAGTTATGATTTCGAAAAGGATTAGCTCCTACCCTGTTACTCAGAAAAGCCAAAAAGATTTCACCTTTTAATTATTTATTATTATACAAATTTCTGGTTGCTTTTTTCTTTTTCTAGCTGTTTCCTAATATTATTTTCTAAGAAGCCATTGTAGAAAAATATAACTAACACTAGAAGACACACTTGGAACTTTCAAAATCCATTTCTGTACCACGAGTTCCTTGCTTAGGTCGGTTTTAATGTAAACACCTGTACCCTTTCGCTAACAGAATTCAGTTAAGCAGAATCTCATCTTTCCATTTTAATCTTCCCAACAACCTATGATGTAGAACTTCTTTTTAATACCATTTTACAGATGACTGAACTAAGGTGCAAAGCATTTGGTAACTTTTTCCAAGTCTCTGGGCTAACAAATGGCTAAGTAACCTGTCTGAGGTTAAGCAACTAGCAAGGGGCAGCGAAGTATGGCTCTAGAATTAAAGCTCTTGTCTTCATCTTATTCCACCTTCCTACAACATTTTAGACAAATCAAGTTTAGAGAATATAACACCATAAATTTTGTGACAGATGAAAACTGCTGACATGTGGTCATGTTTTCATTTAAAGATTATGGATTTAGAAAACAACGATTATCTGTTACCTACTCATAAACTGCAGTCCAAATTTAATCTGAAGAAAGCTTATTATCCTATCATACACTTACTATTCATTGTGTGACTAAAAGCCAACAGCTGTGGTAATGTTTTATGCATAAAGCCTGAAAATCCACAAGATTCACTACACAACACTATTTTTTCATGGTTTACATATAGCTCAACATGAAGGGAGTAACACATTGTCATGAAAACGATGTGCAAACAACGTAACTTAATATTACCAATACCTAGATTTTATCTTGTATTTTTCTTTCAAACTATTGTCTAAATACGTAATCAACCCATTCCAGTCCAATTTGCCTTTTTTTAAGGTCATATAATTAACATTTTCCTCCCTTGTTTTATTTTTTTAAGCACTTCCGCATTTTCCCTTAACTCTTATCCGCAGGGTCTTGCAACATTGAAACGAAAACAAACTATCCTAACTGACTATATTTCAATTTGCTCCTTTAGAAAATGGGAAAAGATACTATTCCAGCAGAGTTGCACCCTGCGATTTAGCAAACGACAACAGTCTAAGATGATAGTACCAAACGTGTGAACAGGTTCAGTGGAAAACCCATTTCTGCCTCGGCCTCCCCACCCTCGCTCTACTCTCCGGACGGCCGGGCTGGCGGCTCGAGACCGGAGCCCGCCACCTTCCTGCTATAGCCCAAGCCCGGTAGGCCTCAACCTTCCCACTTGCCCCCAAGGCTCAAGGCCGAGTTTGGGGACAAAAGGACACGGCTCTGAAAGGCTTCCGTCACTCCCGAAATACCCAGCTTGCTGGGGAGGGAAGGGAAAACCGAGGCGACAGGAGGTTCCGCTCCAAAGAAGTGGCAGAGACGACGCCAGCAGGGTAGAGATAAAGTAGTAATATAGAAGGCAATAAAACTAAGCCAGACAAAGTAAGGGGTAAGAGTGACAGAGTAGGGTGTCCCAAGGTCCCAAAGCTCGCAGCTTGAAGCCCCCAAGCCGCCGGCCGGAGGGGCGCAAGGTCAAAGGCCGTCTGCAGGCGAGCAGATTGGCTGGCGGGTGAGCGCGCAGGCGCTGGGGGGTGGCCCTGGTGCCGGCCAAAACCTCATCTGCAGGGCCCAGAATCCTCCAGCCACTCACCAGGGTCTAGGAATTCAGCCACCAGTAGAGACTCGGCCGCCCGAGATGTTGAAGCTGGGAGTACAGAAAGCCCACAGCTGCCCTGGTGCGAGCCCGAGCAGCCCTGCCTCCCGAAGAGCGTTCGCAGAGCTTTCCGGGAGCCCCGAGGGGCGGGGCTGGGATGGGGCGGGGCTCACTGAGTGGGCGGGTCTCTGGTTTCCCAGCAGAAAGCCCTGGGGTCTGTGAGGGACTGGAAGGGGTGTGGGTGAGAGAAGGGAGAGCATTTTCTGGGCATCTCGTAAGAGTGGAGAAAAGGGGCAGAGTAGAACTGGGCTGGACTCGCATACTCTTTTCCCAACTAGAGATGACTCATTCCTCTCTTAGAAACTGGTCTTCTAAGCTTCTGCTGGGAAGCTTTCACTAATAAAGGACAACTGTATTTGATGTGAGGTGTCCAAAAGTTGCTTTTAACTGGAGGACACTGGCTGTTTTCAAATTTTTTAAATTAAGGAACCGCTTGCCCTTTAAAAAAAAAGGAAACTTTACTTGGAAGCTAAAAAGTAAACAGAGATGACATTTTTAATTTGCAAACATACTTATAAAATCACGTTTGTGTTGGAATACTTATAGAAATAATTGAGAACAATGAGGCCGCTGCGAAGAGCAAGAACTTTTGAAATAGGGGTTACAGCTGAAGGTTTTTCACCTTACATCAGCCTCAGAAGCCAAGAGAATTCTCTATTTTGTTTGGTTACATAGTAACAAGGAAATACTCACAGCCTAGAAGCTGCTAATGCGAACGATTAGCAGAGTAAGGACTCTCCTTAAAATTTAAGGAGAGTAAGGGCTCTCCTTAAAATCTCACTGGATTTTTTAAACAAATTTTAATTGTGAAATGTACATATGTGAATGTATCCCATATGTGCACATTTTAAAGAATAATAATAAAAGGAATACCCAGGTACCCACTACATACCTGAAGATTCAGAAAATTACCAGCATTTTTGAAGCCTTTTAAGAGGCCTCTTTAAAAGTATCTTTCCCTCCCAGCCAGAAATAATTATTATTCTAAGTTTTATATTACTCCTTTACTTGCTTTTTTGAAAATAGCTATATATGTATAAGTTCCTAAAAATATAGCTATCCTGGTGTTGTATTTTTATGTAAGTTATACTACATCTTTTCCAACTTCTTTTTTCACTGCACATTCAGGTTTTGAGATTCAACTACACACAAATCCATTTCACATGGACTAGGCTGGCACATCATTATCCGTAACACCCACACTACTGTTAGATTTTAAAACTTTTGCCTGGTGGTAGCATCTGATTGATCTTTTAATTTGCATTTTCCCCCTTGCTAATAGGATTGTGCATCTTTATATGCTTAGTGGCTATTTGGGTTTCTGTGAAATGCCTGTTCTCAATTTTGGCTCATTTTGTTGGCCTGATTGTTTTTGAAAATTAATTTGTTGATAATCTTTATATATTTTTAAAGCTTAAGTGCTTCTCTCTTGTCAGTTAAATGTGTTACGAATAGCTTCTCTTAGTTTGTGGATTGTCTTTCAACTTTTTACCGTATCTTTTGTTGACTAAGAGCTGTATATTTTAAGGTACTGCTAGTTGAATTTAACAATTTTTTAGATTATAATTTTGTGCTTTTTGCTTTCTTGTTTACAAGGGTCTTCCCAACCAGAGGCCATAAGCTATTCTCTTTTACTTTCTTCTAAAAGTTTTAATGCTTAATTACAAAATATTTTAGACACAGAAAAGTACAGATAACATAATGAACAACCATGCACTCAACTCTATGTATCCAAACATTTTGCAAGCCCCTCTTCCTTACGTTTCTTCTCTAAAATTTCCTTAGCTATTCTTGTCTCTTTACTTTTTCATATAAACTTTAAGATGAGTCAGCCAAGATCCATAAAAAACCCTATTTGGATTTAATTGGAATGGAATTGGCAGAGGTCTACTGAGGTTCAACGTAGATACTGACTGAATTGTGTCCCCAGACTTTCCCAGACTTACTGGTTTAGACAGGCTAGTGAGTGGTGGTTCTGCCTAGTGCTTTCCATCCTTGTTCACATTTTGTCAAACAGAGAAAATCATATTTTCATGAAACATTGAGGCAAAAAGCCTACTTGCAGTGAACACGGTGGATCTGTGACTCTGACTATCCCAGACTCTATGTGGTAAATCCTAGGGTTCAAGAGAGTGATATATTGGCATACCTGTAACACATTAGTGGCACCCTAGATGAGAAGCTCTGCCCTAGCCAATTAATTTCACTTCACCACAACACACCACTATATAGAGTCTTCAGGAAACTGGGGTTCCAGCAGTTATGCTGGGAGATGACTGAAAACCACAGTGTATGCTACTGTGGCTTGTGGACAGATTGGGAAACCACCCGTTTGTGGCATCCATCTATGAGTGAGGACTAGGTTTGGACAATCTCATCAGTGCTCTATATAAGCAAGCTCCTGTTTGTCTTCCATGCACTAGTGTTATTTCCCAGCTCTGCATCATGTAGTTTTGTTTTATAACTTAGTGCATGTCTTTCTAGTTCTTTTCTTCTCTTGCAGTAATAGGGGATTTGTAAAAAGGTGAGATATCAGTGTCCTTTTGTTCATGAGAGATACATTTTGTCATGTTCCTTTTCTGATTGGCTAGTGAGTTTATACCACTTCAGGCTTTAAGCTCCCTATTCTATTTGATTACAGTTTCAAGAGGAATATTAGAATTGTAGCAGTAGAATTTTAATGCAGGCCTGTGTATTCCAGGAAGAAGGGTTTTCTGAGAGTCCAAGTTGATAATGTGCCTAGGGACAGCTGGGTCAAGTGGTAACTAGCAAGGCAGATTTTGGTGGCACCAGCCTTTCTGTTATCATATATGGATTTTCAATCCCCTCTTTTCTGTACTATATTTTTTCACAGTAAACTTATAAATTTATAGTAACCATAACTAGCAAATAGGTATGTGTTCTTAAAATAGAGAATACAACCCTCAGGACCCACACTCCCTTACTTTCATTCTTCTAGGATTCTATGATATTGGAAACATTACTCAATTTCTATTTCTATCAATTTTTAAAACTGATAAATGGGTGACAGTAATTTGCCCTAGAGAGAGAGAGTTATCTAAATGGTCAAGTTAAAAGCTGAAAGGAGTTTGTGTCCTGAAATTCCCTACTGCACTGGAAAAGACTAGTGTCTCCTTGACAACATAGATTTTGCCATTTTTATCTTTATGTGTCCGGAGCCAACAAAAATTGTTGTCATGTAACCAGAATTCAACAAACAATTTTTGGGGGTGATAATAGAGTGAAAAATTAGGTTACTTAGTCGTTATTATTTAACCCTACTTCCCGATATGTTTGTTCTGGTCCCCAAACTGTCCTACTGTCTGTCTCATTAATACAGTTTCCCCTCAGTATCTGCAGGGGATTCATTGGTTCCAGAACCAACATCCTATACTAAAATCTGTGGATGCTCAAGAACCTTATATAAAATGGCATACTATTTGCATATAACCCAGGAACATCCTCCCTTATACTTTAAATCATGTCTAGATTATTTATAATACCTAATTCAATGTAAACACTATATAAATAGTTGTAAATACAATGTAAGTGCTATCTAAATAGTTGTTGGAGTGCAGCAAATTCAAGTTTTGCTTTTTGGAACTTTCTGGAATTTTAATTATTTTAAAATAATTTTCGACCTGAGTTTGAATTTGCAGATGTGGAACCTGCAGATACAAAGGACCAGCTGTATTTCAAGTCTTTTTTTCCCCTCCAGTCTTGGAGGTTTTATTAGAGTCTCCGAGGCAATCATGCCATTCTCTCTCCACTCACCTGAGATGTTTTCTCAGTTCCTGTCCACATTCTCTCCACTCCCATCAGTCAGAGTTATTTTTTGCAGGGAATAGAAACTGAATCTGGCAGCTAAAACACAGATAGGCTTTATGTGAAAAACTATAGAGTACAGCATGAAGGTGAAGGCTAGTCCTTTAGGCAATGGCAATGGATAGGAACCCAGAAGGGCTGGGAGTTGGGAGCACAGCTTCATACAACAGTACAGATTAGGACACTGATACTTTCAGGGATGTACTGAACCCTCAAAGCTGTTGATACCACCATGAATAATTTCTCAATTCTGCCTGCATTATTTGTCTCATTTCTTCAAGATTCAAATTTTGGGCTGGAATAATCTGCTTAGCTACGCCCAGTTTATATGTCTGTATCTCCTTAGCTTCCCCAGGTGATGCTATTAGAAGGTGGGGCCATGAGAGCAGAGCTCTCATGAATGGGATTAGTGCCTTCATAAAAGAGGCTTCAGAGACATCACTTGCCCATTTCTGCCATATAAGGATAAAACTAGAAGTCTACGACCCAGAAGAGGATCCTCACCTCACCATACTGGCACCTTAATCTTGGACTTCCAGCCTCCAGAACTGTGAAAAATAAATGATGTTTATAAGCCATCTGGTCTATGGTATTTGGTTATAGCATCCCTGGACAAACTAAGACAGCAACTAGACTGGCCAAATGTCTTGACAAAGGCTCTTTTCCTTCTCTGATTCAAGCACTTGCCCGGATCACGGCACTCCTGAGTGATGGAGATGGGAGAGAGCTCCAGTGTCATACCTTCTCATACAGAGGTGGCAGGATGTTCACCTCTGGTTGACTGGTGCTGCTAGATGTAAATGCACCAGTGACTGGGTATGGGCCATCTCTCATGAGGGACACCCTGTTCCTTTCACAGGCATGGTGGCAGCTGAGACAGATGCATGCCTTTAGTTGAAAGCTGGGCCAGCAGGGATATGCAACACTTCCTGAGTGGGGAAAATACTTCACAGGTTGATCCAGAGCCTCTTGGTGTTTTGAGGGAAGGAAGTGTCATGTATTGTGATAGTGTGTTAGTTTCATATCCTAATCAGCCAGACTGAAAATTTTACACCACTTAAACCCAAGCTTTACAGATTCATTTCCTAAGGCATTAGTGTTTGAGTTTCTTCCTTTCCAGGATGCTTTAGGTTCCTTAACCAAATTGACCCAACCTTTCTTCTGCCATAACACCACCCTCTCCTGACATAAAAAAGGAACAGTTTGCAAAGTCACTGGAAAAAAAAAAAAAAGTCTGCTATTTCCTAAGATAGATGAGCCCACTCATCCTCTGTTTATATATGAGAGTCCACAAGTAATTCTTCTCAACAGTATCTGCTGTAAGGTGATCCTTCTGTGCCTGCTTATTCTAAGTAGCTGGGGATTTTCTGTGCCTGCTTATTATAAGAAGTAGCTGGCAATTTCTCTTAAAAGAAAAGAAGAAAAGACATGCATTTATTCTCTGATAAAATTTTTTTCTGTTAGAGAACCCAATTAAAAAGCAGGTCTGTGCCTTGTACATCTTTTCTTCCTTCCATCATATCAAGCTCCATGAGTGGAGGTACAGAGATGTCTGACTCACAGCTGTGTCTCCTACATGCAACACATAGTAAGTGCTTGCAGTAGGATGAATAATGGCCCCCAAAGATATTTAGGTCCTAATCTCCCCTGAACCTATGAATGTTACTTCATATGGCAAAGGGAACTTTGCAGATGTGATTAAGGATCTGGAGCTAAGGATTACCTGGGTGGGTCCTGTCATCACAACTGTCCTTATAAGCCGCAGACAGAAGGAGATTTGACAGAGAAAAAGGCAGTGTGTTCACTGAAGCAAAATGCTATGCTGCTGACTTCGAAGATTGAGGAAGGGGCCACAAGTAAAGAGATGCAAAGAATGCAGCTCTGGACACTGAAAAAGGCAAGAAAACAGATTCTCCCCTAAGTCTCCGAAGGGAGAGTGACCATGCCAACACCTTGATTTCAGCCCAGTGAAATTGACTTCAGATTTCTGACTTCCAGAATGGCAAAAATATAAAGGTATGTTTTTTAAGCTACCAAGTTGATAGTAATTTGTTCCAGCAGTCGTAGGAAACTAATAGAGCGTTCAATGAATGTGTTGGATAACTGAAGCAATGAACAGGAGGGATTCAGTAAACATTACATTAATTATAAGATGCCCAGGTTGGTCTAAAAATAGTGTGTGAAGAGAAAGACAGTAGATATATTGTATATTCTTTTGTAATATAGACCTGAAAAGGTTCTTGGGATGTGAAACAGCATTCTTCAAATATATCCACAGAGTTAAAACTAATTACATTGACTTAACCAAGATTTACCAAAGCTCATTCTGGTTGTTTTGGTTGGTTTTGGTTTGTTGAGATTGCTCCATATGTTAGTTTTATGATAATTGACTTTATTTGATTATGCATTTATTCAAAATTTGGGGTGGGGGTGACTTCTATAGACTACTTCAATTCATAAGAAATGTCTGTCTTCTAGGAGCTTGCCATCTACCAAGAGATACAGAGCTATATGCTGTCAATAATTATATTAATTATCTACTTAACACTGCTTGGGTTACTTCAATAATATTTTATGGTCCATATGTTCAAAAGAGTTTGTGCTCCTATAAGGGAGGCTTTTTTTTCCACTCACTTATGTATTTCTATAGCACCTAGTTCAATGCATTTCATGTAGTAAGTCTTCAAATATATTTAATTGAATTATCTAGTGGCCAAAAATTCATCCTTTATTGACTGAATAAGAAACAAAGCACTGTGTGTGTGTTTATTCATGTGTGTGGTAACTTTGTGGTAATAATTTTTTACCCCTGCTTCTTTCAGAATAAATTCTCTGAGTATGTTTAATCATCTTTTGAAATGAGAAAAGTGCAACAATAAAAGCAGAACTTATCAAATTGCCATTTATGATTTCACAGAGGAGAAAATACATATATATGCTGTAAAGTACTATCTCTCAATGATATTTTATGATTCATTAGAAAAATATAATGTGCTCCCAAAAAGATGTATTAAAAACACAGCTTTATACATACATTTTAACTGCTTTTATAGATTTAGAATGTGTTGCAAGATATGAAGTATTTTCATTCTGCAACATTAACTTTTATATTCCCTGCAATTTGCTCATGAAAAGTACAGAAAGAGGTATCAAAAGAATGAGAAAGTATTGACTTCAAAAGTATTTTTCAGATGAGTATCAGTGATATTTATTGCATTAAAAAAGGAAAATGAGGAAAGTTTAGATTGGGTTTACCAAGGAATAGAAGATTTTGGCTTTTCTCAAACTTTTCTCCAAAATTTCTTTTGATTTTGATTTCTTCCTACATAAGTCCCCACACAATTCCTCTTCCTACTTCTATCTCTGCCTCCTGACCTGAGATTTCTTTTCCCTCCAGCTTCTACTGTGAACAGCTCAGCGATAACCCCTACTTATACTCATCTGCACGTCTGAATATGCTAACTGACCTGGCTTAGGCTCATTAACTCTCCCTTTGATTATATCAGGTTTGCATCTACTGGGGCTTTGTTGGGGTTATGGCCACTCAGGATTTTAGTGTGTGGCTGGACAAGTTTTCTCTTAGTAGAACAATCTCTTCTTCCACTTCAGACATGTGATTGCTAGACTTTGCTCTGAAACAGCCAAGAATAGGCAAATGATTCTCATAAAGTCAGGACAAATTGATGCAAAGCTTTCCCAAACTACACCCAAATGAGTTTCCCTATTCCTTCTGTGCACTGGTCCTAACTCTTTGTGGAGCTCCAGAAAACACTGTAACCCCACTTCTAGAAGAAAGCCCTAAAAATAAATATGTTTCTAATTTTCATTCCAAGTTTTTAGAAAGGAGTATTTTGACCTCTTTAAAAATTCTCTGTATGACTTAGCATCCAAAATAAACAACTGAGTTGCCAGTGCAGAATACATTCTATTTTTGAAAGTGTTCTTCTGTCAGTGTAGCCTGAGATGCCATTAACAGGAGGAAAGGAAAAGCACCAATTCTTCACATGAACCTTACTTTAAATTTCAAGAGAAAACTTCTGGTGAATGTAACACTGGGTGCACTAATCAATGTGGATAACCCCCCTTGCCCCACACAGAGATGCTGAGTAAAATGTAATTGCAAACTGTTTGGTTTTAATATGGAACATAGCTGAAAGAGAACTTTAAGTGTCAAAAACAAAGAGAGAATTTAAAGCCAAACAACAAAGGCAACAATATAAATAATAGCAACAACTCATTAAGTACAGACAGTTTTAGAAGAGGTACCAAAAAATATTCACATAAACAAGAAAAAAAGCCTCAGGCAAATATGAATAAATTTTAAGTGGATTGTAGGTACCTGTATTTCATATTTTAAAGTATATTTCAAAAGTAAATTTTAATGTAGATTTCAAAATATTTCATGATTTTAAAAATCTAAGAAGAATCTAGGAGAGATTTGGGGATACCTGGTAAGCAAATGTAATTTTAAATAAATTCCTCATGAAAGGTTTCTCTCATAAAGTTTACCTACTCTTTGTGAAAGCTATTCTATTTTGTGAGTCCTCTATTGATTGCGGACTTAACTCACTGCATATTAGCTGTTATGTGTTCATAAAATATACCAAGGCCCCTTTTATGTTTTTATTTAAGTTACTTATGAACTAATACTATCAGAACTTGGGGTGGGAAGGGTAGTGGTGGTAGGAAGAGGCTGGAGAGTGGAATGGGAATCAGGGCAAACGTAGGTAACATCATCAACTGTGGTACATGAAGTATCCAATTGCATGTGGACAGTTAGCTGTCCTAGCTAACCAGCTAACTGTTAGAGTTAGCTAGGACAGTTAGAGTCCTAGCAGAAAGCTTTGGGATTCAGAAATATGGACCTCTTATTCAAAATTGTATTTAAATATTTTCTGAGTGAATAATTAATATTCTACTGCTAATTCATCAT
The DNA here is from genome assembly GCF_000442215.2 of Lipotes vexillifer. Taxonomy (NCBI): domain Eukaryota; kingdom Metazoa; phylum Chordata; class Mammalia; order Artiodactyla; family Lipotidae; genus Lipotes; species Lipotes vexillifer. The sequence goes on along the minus strand of NW_006794406.1, from coordinate 31,210 downwards.
AGACACCAAGAAAATCTACTAGGTCAAGAGGATATTCTCATAAAATCATGTGTGGCCCCTCTAACGCAGGGGTCCCCAACCTCCAGGCCACAGACCACTCCACGGCCTGTTAGGAGCTGGGCCGCATAGCAGGAAGTAAGCGACAGGTGGGTGAGCGAAGCTTCTTCTGTATTTATAGCCACTCCCCATAGCTCGCATTACCACCTGAGCTCTGCCCCTGTCAACATTATGGTGAGTTTTATAATTATTTCATTATATATTACAATGTAATTATAATAGAAATAAAGTGCACAATAAATGTAATGTGCTTGAATCATCCCCAAACCATCCCCCCACTCCGGTCAGTGGAAAAATTGTCTTCCATGAAACTGGTCCCTGGTGCCAAAAAGGTTGGGGACCACTGCTCTAATGTGTCCCATTAGAATACATGTGAGATTCAAAGAATGAATAATGACACTCAGTAGTCATAAAAGCAGTTTTGATTCCTGGAAAAGGTAAAGGCCATGGCATTAAAATAACTGATTATATCCAGTTTGGGCTAAGATGTGGAATATGGACACTCTCATATATTATTGGAGGAAATGTTAGTTGAAGGAACCTTTTTGAAGGGCAAATTGGCTGCATCTGATAAAGTAGTATGTCCACTCTTTGTGTGAGCTATTCTATGTTTAGCAATTTCTTCTACAAAATTACACCCATAATGAGCAAAGCTGTGTGCATAAGTGAGCCCTTTTTGTAAATGTCATGAAAAGGTGTCCATGTATATTTTTTAAGAAAAATTAAGTTGCAAAACTATGTAAATAGCTACAGAAATACATTTATATCTGTGTGTCATCTATCGCTATCATATCAAATTATTACAAATTTAGTGTCTTGAGCAACACAGATCTATTATCTGACAGTTCTGTAGAAGTCATACTTAAGTCTATTTAGGCTAGGGTCAAAGTATCAGCAGGGCTGCCTTTCTTGCTGGAGGCTCTAGGGGAGATTCCCTTTCCCTGCTTATTCAATTTGTTGGCAGAATTCAGTGCCTCACATTTGCATGACTGAGATCTGCATTTTCCTGCTATAAACTGATGGCAGGTTCCAGTTTCTAGAGGCCATGGCATTATTAGGCTTATGGCCCCCTTCCTCCATCGTTGAAGCCAGCAATGGCAGGTCAAGTCCTTCTCATGTCACCTTCATCTGACTCACTTTTTTTTTTTCTATTGAAGTATAGTTGATTTATAAGATTGTGTTAGTTTCAGGTGAGCAGCAAAGTGATTCAGTTATATACATATATTTTTTTTTCAGACTCTTTTCCATTATGGGTTATTACAATATATTGAATATAGCTCCCTGTGCTATACAGTAAACACTTATTGTTTATCTATTTTATATAGTGGTGTGTATCTGTTAATCTCACACTTCTAATTTACCCTCCTTCCTTTCCCCTTTGATAACCATAAGTTTATTTTCTATATCTGTGAGTCTGTTTCTGTTTTGTAATAAATTCATTCATATTATTTTTTAGATTCCACAGACCCACTTTTCAGCTTTCCTCTTCTACTTTTAAAGACTCATGAGATTGTATTGGGCTCAAGTAAATAATTCAGGATAATCTTCCCATCTCAAGATCCTTAACCTTAATTGCATGTGCAAAGTCCCTTTTGTCATGTAAGGTAACATAATCACATGTTCTGAGGAATAGGGTGTGGATGTCATTGGGGGCTCTTTATTATGCCTACCACAAAATCTATATGTACACTTTATATATATATATATATATATACACACAAACACACACACACACATATATATATATATACATACCTTTGTGTGTATATACATACATATGCACATATATACAAGCTCAGGGGTTAGGAAAGAGAGAGATATAGAGAGAATAACATTGACAATAATAAAAATATGTGTGCATGTAGAACAAATTTCTAGAAATAAACATACCAAACATTTTTAACAGTGGTTATTCTGGGAACCGGAGTTTTAGTTATTATGTATATTCTTAAGGATGGATTGCATTTGTACAATAAGCACACATTAATTTTGCACTTAAAAAAGTAAAAGAGCAATAAATTGATGAATGGGGCTTAAGACACGATTAAAATCACCAGCGCTATCTCCTAATATAAACACCTAGGGAAAAAAATGGTCTCTGAGTAAAATATTTGTTTCTTGAATTATTCATCAAAGTAAATTGGCAGACACTTCACCCCAGGTGTTATATGCCATGAATTGAAGAAATTAAACTTTAAACTACTAATTGGCTGAATTGCTGCATAACTAAATAGACTAGCAATTTTTAACATAGAACAATCATATTAGTATCACTACTATAATAAAAACACTATTAGACTGTATTGGTAATAACAGTGTAAATAATAAATTGTTTATATCTTAATGGTATATATGCTACCATTTTCAAAAACATTAATTTTTTTAAATTCTGAAAATCATTCTATAATATTAAATAGGCAGAACAGATAATATTATGATCATTTTTTGGAAGGAATAATATTCAGAAGACCTAGATGGAAGTTGCCCAAGGTCCAAAAGCTCAAAACCATGCAGAAACAAAGTAAGTACTTAGATGTTGTTTTAGGAACTATGTATGAAGTAAAAATAAATATGACTTCTGCTCTAATGAAGTTAACATGTAGGAAGGAAGATAAGACAATTATGTGGTTGGTCACACTCAAGGCAGAAAGTTATAAATATTATAAAAGGGTACCTATGAAGTGTTATAAGAGTTTAGAGAAAAGTAGGTTGCTTGAGTATGAAATTATTGGGAGATTTAATCAAATAAGCAGCAATTGAACTGGGCCTTAAATAATAGGTATAGTATGATTTTCCCTAAATAGGAACTAGATTTGAGGTGCAGGAGTATGAGCCCCGGATTGAACAAGAGTGGCCCTCTTAGAGGCAATGACAAAGAGAAGCAAGAGAGAAGCAAAAGTCCTTGTGCAATTAGAATTCACATCAGAAGACAAAAGAAACAGATCTAAGATGAAGTCAAGTTTTCAATTCTGGATGCTTGGAATAATGGGGTTCCTAGCAATAGTCATGAGAAACATTTCCTTGCCTTCCATTATTACTTCCTAGACCTACTGTAATATGATTATTGCTCCCAATACTCCTCAGAAATTGCTTTTCTCAAGTTTTCCACGATTTCCTTGCACTAAATACAATAAACACACTTCAGTCTCTACCACATTTAATGTCTTGGTTGCATTCAGCTCTATAGTTTGTTTTATCTGTGTTGAACACTTTCTTCTTGTGACTTTCTTGACTCCACACTCTCTGCTTTTATATAAAACCAACCCATACAAAGTGCTAACTGCACTCAATGCTCAGTGAACACACACGCTCAAAATATGTTAGCTTAGTCCTGTGATTCTTCCTGTTACTCTTCTGATAACCCCACCATCTTCTTTGTAGGTTTCCCTTTCTTGGTTGAGCCCTTAAATACACATCTGGATCCTCTCTCTTCTCATGAAGTGTACTCACTGTTGGCATTCTCCATTCAGTTTCATGGCTTCAATAACCATTACTGTGCTAAGGATCACTAAGGCAAAGTTTCCAGTTCAGATTTTTCTCTTAAACACTAGACCCATTAACTTTCTACTGATTGTTTATGCTTACAAATGCATTAGGAAACTCAAATGTAATATGTCTTAGACTGAACTCAAAATTTCCTCCCTAACCTGCTCCTCTTCTTCTGTTCCATTTCTCAGGAGAAAGTTGTAGTATAACACAAAATAAATATTTGGTCTTTGTTCCCCATTCCTGACACACAGCTCCTTAAATCGTTGAAATTTCCTGAGTGATAAGGGTTATTGGAGCATCTTTTATTCTAATGAGGTGACTGATGAAACCTCAGAAAACCCCCTCATCAAAGGGTTTGGAGAGCTACTGGGCTGGTGAACACGTCAAGGGGCTAGGAGGGTGGTACACCTGGAGAGGTCATGTGTCCCTTCCCCTAAAACTTGCCTTATGCCTTATGCCTTTCTTCCATTGGCTATCCCTGAGTCTCATCCTTTACAATAAAGCAGTAATAGTGAGTAAAGTGTTTACCTGATCCTCATGAGTTATTCTAGGAAATTTTTGAGCCTGGAAAATGGAGGGGGGCATATTGTGGAAACCCCTGACTTTCTGCTAAATGGGAAAGAAGTGTGGATAACCTGGTGACTCAATACTTGCAACTGGAATCTGAAGTGAAGCCAGATTTGTGGACCAAGGCCTTAAACCTGTGGAGTCTGATTCTACCTCCGGGGTAGTTAGTATTAAGAATTTAACTGAATTGTAGGACACCCAGCTGGTCAGAATAAGTGTCAGAAGAAGACACACACACACACACAAAGATATCCTTATACATCCCATTACTCAAGCCAGAAATCTTTGTTTTCTCCCCCTAAAGCCCCAATTAATAATCACCATGTCCTTCAAAATATATTTTAAGATCCTTAACTTTTCTCCATCTCTATTGTCGCTACTTCAATCAAAGATTTAATCTCCTCTCATTTGATTCTAACTGTTCTTTCCTCTGCCTTTGGCCTTTCAATGTAACCTTCACACTGCAGTCAAAATGATATTTCTAAGTTCAAATTTGATCATATAACTCTCTTCTTTTTAATCCTCCAATATTTTCTCTGTCCTTCAGGATAAAGTACAAATTGTTTAACACAACTTAAAGAGCCCTTAAGGATTTGGCTCCTGATTACCTTTCCAGTGTGAAAACTCATTACTTCATACCCCCTGCAGTCCAGCTATAACAAACTATTTTCTATTTCTAGGCTTGCTCGTGTGCCACTACCTTTCTTACTTTTATACTTACTGTCCTCTTTACCCGGAACACTCTCTTCTTCTCTTTTACATGGCTAAATTATTATTCAAGCTTTAGCACTTAACTTAGATGTTACCTTCTTTAAGAAGCTTTGCCTGACACACAAGTCAATATTAGGTGCTCCTTTTGTTCTTTCATTCTATTCCAAACTCATTATGACTTGGTACTTATCATGCCATCCCACACTTACCTGCTAACTTGTGTGCTGCTGTGTGCATGTCTCTTGATTCTGTGACAACGTCCTCAGAGGAGTGAGCTTGTCTGCCATTTTCACTAACGTACATCCAGCAACAGGACCTGATACAAAGAAAGTATTCAATAAATACAACAATGAACGAATGTATAAATGAACAGATGAATGAACAAATAGAGAAGTAGATTTGGGAAGGTAAAAGATAATGAAATCAGTTTGGGACATGTTGCTTTGACTTAAAAGCATCATCGTGAACCAGAGCCTATAGCAAATGCAAAAGTAGATAGTAAGATCTGGGAGTTGTGCACAAAGCAGAGATGATTGAAGCCACAAAACTAGATGAAATTGTATATAGGAAATACAGAGAAAAAGACGAGAACTAAAAATAAAACATTAGGGAATGTCTGTATCTATTTTTAGATGAAAGCACAGTGCTCCTGAAATAAGGTGAGTAAAAAGTCCATTAAGGACTCCAGACAAATAAAAATTGATGAGGGTTATGTTTGTCAATGAGAAGCTATTCACGGAAGTTCTCACCACAAGAAAAAGAAATTCGGTTTTAATTTTTTTGTGTGTGACAGATGTTAACTGGACTTGTGGTGATAACTTTGTAATATATACAAATATCAAATCATTATGTTATACACCTGAAACTGATATAACATGATATGTCAATTAGACCTCAGTAAAGTAAATAAATAGATAAATAGGTAAATAAATATAAATACATTCACAAATAGAACCCGTTAGTACACTAAAAAAAAAATACACTACAACACATTTAGATTCATCTTCACAGTGGAATAATAGTTTGACATTAGGGAATTAATTAAAATAGTATGCCCTATTTGTTGGTCAAATGAAATTTAAAAATAAAAGTGTCTGTCTTATGCTATCAAAAAATTCAGATGGACTCTTGAAGTAAAAAACTGTAAGACAAAATGATAATCAAAATACTAATTTCAAATCCCATAATACTCTCTTTACTATCTCTTAGTTTCAAGGATTTGGGCTGAAGATGTGTGTCATAATTGAGGCCTCACTCCCTGCCACAGGTCAATAACAAGAGACCACTGACCTAAGACAGTTAAGAGTAGCTAGACAGGAAAGTACCCAAAGGGACACTCTTTGTCATGCTTCTCTGATCTGGCAGTTGGCTAATAGCAAGGAGTTTCATTAGAAGAGGGATATAAAGCCTCAGTGCAAGAGTACAGCCAAATTGCTTAGACCAGAGTCCATAAATGAAGGTCTACAGATAAAAAGGTACAAGTGCAGAGAAAATATGCATCCATGCAACAGAGAGCCAGCAGAGAGGCTTTTGTTTTTTGTTTTTGTTTTTAATCTTTTCAAAATTCTTACCAATATGGCAAGTTCACAACAAAATGAAACAGTAACCTATATTAAACATTTCTGCTGTAGGCAGTGGATACAGTACCAGATGAAGAAATATTAAAAATAAAATTCCCTAGGCTCTGGTGGTCTTCGAGTGTAGCTCTCCTCCTCTCTCTTCAGGCAGTTAAACAACTGAATAGGTAATAAAACCTTACACACTGCCAATCCCTTAAATTTAGGTTCGGAGTGAATGATCAAATGTAGCCCACTAAATAGAAGAAGATTTAAGGAGAATTCAACCAAATTCTTGTAGCAGGTAAGTCACTCATCTGCAAATTGTAAATGACATTCTCTCTGGGCTGTCAAAGTTCTGGAAGCTATCCTTTCCTTATGAACTCAACTGGCAGCCGAAATACAAGGGAACGTGATTTTGTCCACAGTGGACTTTCCCGTTTGGCATAGTGTGGGTAAAGGTGAAAAACAGACCTCCAGAAGCAAACAGCATGGTGACCACTGACAAAATTAAAAGGCAAAACAACCTGTTTTTTTTTCCCCCCTTTGGAAAGATCAAATCTAAAAGCAGAATAAACTTAAGAGTGTGCCGGGCCCATAAGAAAAAAGATACATTTTACTGAAGTACATGAATAAAGACTTAAATAAATGGAGGTTTATACCTTGTTTCATGTGTGAAAAGTTAACGTTTAAAAACATTGATTCATTCAGTTGGATCCACATATTCATTGTTTTTGCAATCAGAATCCCAAGTGTTCCATTTCCCAACTTGATGAAACAATTAAAAAATACAGGTTAGAAAATTAACCAGTAAGAAAATAAGAGAAAAATTTTGAAGGAAGACAAATGAAAAGAATCATAGAGCCACAGTAATAAAAATGGTGTGGTTTGGAGGAAAGTACAGAATGTTAGATCAATGAAACTGAATAGAAAATCTAGAAATTTGTTCCTATGCTCCTATTGGCACGTGAAAAATGTGGCATGTCTAATCACTGGGTAAAAAAATCGATTAAAAGATAAATGATATCAACTCAACTGAATAACGAGTTTGGTGAAAAGAAAATAGTTAAAATCTAACCTGAAGTAGGAAATATTATAAGAAGATTAAATATTTAAATGTAATTTAAATGTTAACAAAAAATCATAAACACATAAGAAAAATTAGATGATTCAATAATTTGGGCATGGGGCTATATAAAAATTCTTACAAATCACTAAAGAGATATACTAGAATTTTAAAAACTGGGTGAAAACCACTCATAAATAGTAGTCAAAAATCAAATTAAAAGGGCTAACATGCATTTAAAAAGCTAAGGCTGGGACCAGATTCATAAGTCTGAATCACACAGACCCCCAAGCTTATAAAGGCACCATGCTTGGTATAATATTCTGCTGTCAAAATCTTGAAATTCTTAATATTTTTTTCAACACAGTCCCTGGACTTTCATTCTGCACCAAGTCCTGCATATTATGTGGTCAATCCCAATTAATCTTCACATATAATCAACAAAATACAAATCAAACTCCAAATTAAAAAATTGTTTTCAGATTTTAAAAGATAAAAATCTTTATATCATACAACATCCATGGTGTAGACAAAGCAGCACTCTCCTACATTTTTTTTCAACCATTTGCAAACATTCTAGAGCCATATACCACAATTTAAAATGAATAACTTTGGTCCAATTTTTCCTCCAGAATTAAAGGTATAGGAATTAATTGAACCAATATGTAAAACTAAGGATGTTTATCACAGTATTGGTTATAATAGCAAAAACCATCAGCAAATCTAAATGTGCATAAAATTATTGATTATAAACAGAAAGATATATTTATATAATTGCATATTATGCTTTAATTAAATGTTAGATATATTGTATGTACATATAAAGACATTCGTATGCTATGTAAGGATATATAATGATCTGGAAAGATAGCCTTGATTCATTGCTAAGTGAAAAGCAGGCTATGTAACTACAAAGGGAGTGAAATGCTGCAGTTAACTCTAGAACGCTTTTTACATATATGGTAAAAAAAAAAAAAAGTCTGAAAAGAAAAACACAAATATTTTTCTCTGGATTACAGAAAATTTTCATTTTTTTATTACATCTTTTAATTTTTTTCTAACAATGAGCTTTTAGTTCTATTAAAATCAAGAAAAAAACATTTCATTTTAAATGAATAAGAATTAGGCCATTTAATTGTGTCTGGGATCATTAAGCATTTAAATATATAACTGCAAAAATAATTCTAATTTGGTGTAAAACAAGGAAAATGACATAAAACATTTTGAAAGAAAAGATAGACAATGTTTAAAAGTTATAAGTTGTTCCAAACATGCAGATTATACAATTAAAAATTGGAAAGTAGAGCCAAAACTATATTTATTTCCTCATCTTGAAAGGAAGTAAATAAATATACACTGCTTTAGTTTTGACATAGATAATAAAATTAAAGAAATATAGGTTGAATTTTGTTTATGCAAAGCATAAATGTAGAATAATTTATAAGGATTTTTAGAAGTATGAAAAATTGTACCAGACAGTACATGATTATGAGATAGAAAATAAGGTTGTATGTCTTGGAGTAAAGAATAGTACTTAATGGGAAAAATAATAATTGATTTACATTCAATTTAATTAAAAACAGAATAAAACATACCACATAATGAATTGTCAAAAATTTCAGTCTTTCATCTAAAAAGAAAACACACAGAATGTAGCTGAATCCAGATGATGTATTACAGTCATTGAGTTAATTCTCTATGTTGATTAAAATAAAGACATAATCTCCAACAAATTGCTTCCTGATATTCCTTTAAGTTGTTTTGCTTGAAAGAGATTTCAAATGGAGAATAGTAGCAGACATCTAAAGTAAATTCAGGACCACCTGCAGTTTGGCTCTTAGAAGACTGATGAGTAAAGATATTTTAGTCAAGTGGCTGATGTAAAACCACATTTCTATCATCATTTTTGATTGGAAAGGGGATTCTTGGAGGTAATCCAGCACAATATGGCCATGAAACTCTAACATAATGCCAATTTTATCTGTATATTTGAACTATTAAAACAATTTTAAAGAACAAATTAATGGACATTTACATTTCTTGCCAAATTCATTTAAAGTTTATTAAGTCATCTTTTCTTTTCATTCTTTGGAAGCATTTTAACCTGTACTATCAAAGTGGTAGAATAAAAAATTTATATAAAAATCCAAAAACTGAATCCATGTTGTCTATATTCATTAAATTAACAGCTAAATACATAATTAAAGAATTTAAGCCTTTTTAAAAATTAAATAAAAAATGAATATATTATGAGTTCTCAAAAGTAATACTAAATTAATGAATGCTAATTTGTGGAAAACATTGCTTCTTTTAAATAAGGCTGACACTATACAGAGGCAACTGCTTCAGTGACAAAATCTGGTGACCTTAGGCAAAGGAATGCTTGTGCTAACTTCAGATAATAGGTGGCCAGATGAAAAACAACAAAAGTAGCTGATGAGTCTTCAATGTGTTTTCTGTAGGCCATCAGCATAAGGAGGACCTGCTGTGATTTTTGTAAGAATTCAGATATTTAGGCCCTCGTTCAGAATGACCAAATCCAAATTTCTGAGGTAAAACCCAGGAATTTGCATTTTGACAAAGCCATACTAATACCTTCAAGAAGTCTCAACCAGTGTTTACAGGATGAGAAGCAAGAATCTACGGTAGGGGAAAAGGAAAAGCACAGGGAGCCAAACAGGGGTCACTAGTTGGTTCTCTGAGAACAGCTGACTTTACAGGTCTCATGAGCCATGATGCAGAACTCCATAGGTTCTTTGGAAACTGCATCTCCCTACTTGCTATATGAATTTTGGTAAAATATGGTTTTACATCTATTTCACCATCACGTATAAAGGAATAAAAATGATGTTTGAACCCTTCCAAACATAGAAAAATATTTATATGAACAATTAAATGTTTCAAGAAGCTTTGGTATGTCTACAGGGCTGATACTCACTTAACTAGGCCCACTACTTATCATGCAATTGCATGGAAACAAAAAGAACCCCAAATAGCCAAAGCAATCTTGAGAAAGAAAAACGGAGCTGGAAGAATCAGGCTCCCTGACTTCAGACTATACTACAAAGCTACAGTAATCAAGACAGTATGGTACTGGCACAAAAACCAATATAGACCAATGGAACAGGACAGAAAACTCAGAGATAAACCCACGTACATGGTCACCTTATTATTGATAAAGGAGGCAAGAATATACAATGGAGAAAAGACAGCCTCTTCAATAAGTGGTGCTGGGAAAACTGGACAGCTACATGTAAAAGAATGAAATTAGAACACTCCCTAATACCATACACAAAAATAAACTCAAAATGGATTAAAGACCTAAATGTAAGGCCGAACACTATAAAACTCTTAGAGGAAAACATAGGCAGAACACTCTATGTCAAAAATCACAGCAAGATCCTTTTTGACCTACCTCCTAGAGAAATGGAAACAAAAACAAAAATAAACAAATGGGACCTAATGAAACTTAAAAGCTTTTGCACAGCAAAGGAAACTACAAACAAGATGAAAAGACAACCCTCAGAATGGGAGAAAATATTTGCAAATGAAGCAACTGACAAAGGATTAATCTCCAAAATTTACAAGCAGCTCATGCAGCTCAATATCAAAAAAAACAAACAACCCAATCCCAAATTAGGCAGAAGACCTAAATAGACATTTCTCTAAAGAAGATATACAGATAGCCAACAAACACATGAAAGAATGCTCAACATGACTAATCATTAGAGAAATGCAAATCAAAACTGCAATGAGGTATCACCTCACACCAGTCAGAATGGCCATCATCAAAAAATCTACAAACAAAAAATGCTGGAGAGGGTGTGGAGAAAAGGGAACCCTCTTGCATTGTTGGTGGGAATGTAAATTGATACAGCCACTATGGAGAACAGTATGGAGGTTCCTTAAAACACTACAAATAGAACTACATACGACCCAGCAGTCCCACTACTGGGCATATATCCTGAGAAAACCATAATTCAAAGAGTCATGTATCACAATGTTCACTGCAACTCTATTTACAATAGCCAGGACATGGAAGCACCCTAAGTGTCCATTGACAGATGAATGGATAAAGAAGATGTGGCATATATATATAATGGAATATTACTCAGCCATAAAAAGAAATGAAACTGGGCTTCCCTGGTGGCACAGTGGTTGAGAGTCTGCCTGCCGATTTAGGGGACACGGGTTCGTGTCCCAGTATGGGAAGATCCCATATGCCGCGGAGCGGCTGGGGCCGTGAGCCATGGCCGCTGAGCCTGCGCGTCCAGAGCCTGTGCTCCTCAACGGGA
>NW_006794406.1:0-19432 GCF_000442215.2 Lipotes vexillifer | reverse complement strand
AAAAGAAAGAAAGAAACGAAACTGAGTTATCTGTAGTGAGGTGGATGGACCTAGAGTCTGTCATACAGAGTGAAGTAAGTCAGAAAAAGAAAAACAAATACCGTATGCTAACACATATACATGAAATCTAAAAAAAAAAAGGTTATGAAGAAGGAAGGACAGGAACAAAGACACAGATGTAGAGAATGGACGTGAAGACATGGGGAGGGGGAAGGGTAAGCTGGGACGAAATGAGAGAGTGGCATGGACATATATACACCACCAAATGTAAAATAGATAGCTAGTGGGAAGAGCCGCATAGCACAGGGAGATCAGCTCAGTGCTTTGTGACCACCTAGAGGGGTGGGATAGGGAGGGTGGGAGGGAGACACAAGAAGGAGGAGATATGGGGATACACGTATATGTATAGTTGAGTCACTTTGTTATAAAACAGAAACTAATGCATCATTGTAAACAATTATACTCCAGTAGAAATGTTAAAAATAAATTCAAAAAAAAAAATCATTGTTTCTAAAGTACATCGCACCCCCAACACTCTCCCCCTTTTTTTCTGTATATGAAGAAAATACTGTTAGACTTCCTTGTGGACTAACATTTTAACCTAGCATTGTCACTAAGCATATAATTTTTAATAATAGTTAATATTATTGGTAAATTGCTAATATTTCATTTACATTTCATGTTCACCTATTTTTCTTCATTCATTGACCAAATATGTTTGTATCTCTACTTGTACAAGATACTGCTAGGCCTTAGTCAGGGAGTGATGAACGAAATAGACACCATCATGAAGTTTACAGGATAATGGAGGAATCAAATATCAGACAAGTATTTAAACTAATACATTTGTTTAAATTTAGAAATACTACGAACAAAAAGCACAGGATGCTCTCAGAGAATATAACAGTAATCTAACAGGGACATCAGTAGGGATGTCTCTGAGAGCATCCTATTTGAGGAGGTACTGTTGCCTAAATGATAAATTTGCTGCCATTTGTCCACAGGCGTGAAGGTGAAAGGGTTCCAGACAGAGATATAAATCATATCTTCAAAATCTAGAAAGCAGTCCAGTATAGCTGGAATGTAATGAATGAGAGAGGGAGAGAAACTGGCAAAGAAGTTGAAGCTGAAGACATGAATCAAAACAAAGGCTTAGAAGCATATGCTAAAACAATGGGCTGGGGGAGGCCTGATGGGTTTGAAGCAGGGGAGTGACTGGATCCTCTTGTCTGCTCCATGGAGAAGATATGGGGGCACAGACAATAGTAGACTTGGGGAGTACATTAGAGGCTATTTTATTCTAGGTAAAAGGTAATGGTGACTTCATCTAGGGTCTTCTAGTGAAATTAGAAATATATTTTAGATGTGCAACCACCACGTTAGGGACGGATTGGCTGTGGATTTGGTTGGAATGAGACGGAGGGAAACATCAAGCGTAACCCAGAGATAAGAATGTCTTGTTTATGTGACACGTACTCATTTTTTAATATGACCAGGTATGGCCCAGGAAATAGGGTTTGGATAATCCTGGAAAAATCTTGACCTTGACCCATGTCTAACCATAATCTTGAAATAGAGCTTGCTGCCAGGAATTAGAAAATGTACCCTTTGGGAGTAGAGTACAATGTTGAAATCATAATAGATGGTAGTTTTAGATGCTGCGGTGTCAGATGAAGCTTGCTGAGAGGGCCAGGTTTAGAAGTTCCAGCAGGGAGGCAGAGGAAGAGGGGCATCCAGGCAGCAGCTGAATGTCCTCCTTAGACCAAGGAGCAGGCTTTGAACAGAGCAGAATTACAATCCCTTCCTTGCTTTAGGAGATAAGTAAACCCAGAGGATTTAAAGTACTGGGTAGGTAACCAAGAGAGGGATTTGAAGCCACAGAGGAAAAGGCAGAGGCCCAGTTGCCATAACTCACATGTGAGAATGAAACAAAGGCAAAATTTTCAAAACTATAGCAAGACCAGTGGCACAGGTGACAAAGCTTACTGTCAGAATGTTGGGCTAGAATTCATTAGATCTGGCTTGTCCTAGAATCTGCTGTTCTATGGGTGGGGGTTAAGGAACACCAGCTGTGGGAAAACAGGGACCAGAAGCTGGTAGGTACCAACAGGTAAAAAACACATCCCATTTTAAATCACTGGATGATGATAGTGCAATGTGAACTATGGAGTGTTACTATAGAAACATAAAACATGCCTAGGATTTGTGCTGCACATAAAAGTGATGAGTACAAGCATCAGAATCTCCTCTGTTAGCAGTGCTTGATCAAGTCTTCCCAACTTCCAAGTATGATATCCAAAAAAATATTAAAATATGAGCATTCATAACCCCCCAAATCAAGACAACCAGTTTTATCTACACAAATTACAGGTTTCTTTGAACTGAAATAGGAAATATAATTAATGAGTGATACTTTGCCTTTTGAGGGAAGTATTCTCCAGAGAAATAGAACCAGTAGGTTAGATAGATGTAGATACATAGATCGACTGTAGGAAACTCAGGAGATTGCAAAGGCGGAGAAAACTCACAATCAGTCATCTTACAAGGTGGAGTCATCTTACAAGGTGGAGACCCAGCAAAGTAAGTGGTGTAGTTTGGTCTAAGTCTGAAGACCTAAGACTCAAGGGAAGCTGGTGATGTAAGTCCCAGTCCAAGAGTAGGAAAAGATGAGATGAGATGTCCCAGCTCAAGCACTGAGGCAGAAAAGAAGGGGCAAATTTCTCTTTCCTATTTTATGTTCTATTCAGGCCCTCTATGGATTGAATGATGCCCACTGTGGGGAAGTCCATCTACTCTACTGAGTTCACACATTCAACTGCTAATCATATCTGGAAACAACCTCACAAACACACCCAGAAATAAATGGGCATCTCCTGATCCAGGCAGGTTGACACATATAATTAACTATCACAAAGGATAACTAACGTGTAAACCTAAAGGTCACTAGCCTTCGCTGTTCTGCCAGAGAGAGCCTCTAGGCCTCAGTGCCCAATGTCTGTACCAACAACAACACTAAACTTCTTTTCCTGTAATGTGAAGGAAAGAGCTGCTTTCTAGAACATACAAGACCCCTCAATCCTCCAATTTCTCACATTTTTCTTTCTTTTTTTTCTCACATTTTTCTTTCTCTCTGTTCATTCTAGAAATAACATTATTATTATTCCATGACAGCCAGTGGCAGACATGGAAGGTGCTGGTGCCCTTCAGGGATATGGAATTACCAGTGGGGAGGGATTGTGATCAGAAGCCATGGAGCATTGTACACTGCATGCTGTTGTTGTTTGCGCTGTGTCTAGCAAGGGAAGATTGAATATTTTCAATGATCCTTTTCGAGAGACAAGATAGCCACAAAAGATAAATGTCTTTTGGACGTAAGAAATTTTGATAGAGGCTTGGCTCTGCATATACATAATTCCTCTGGCTCAAAATCCATCTGAGGGGAGACTGTAATAGAGTCAGATGGTTCACAATGTTTATGGACAAATACCATGTTTGGATACATTTTCCTTACCAGGATAAGCAGATATAAAAATATGTGGGTATTGTAACAAATGCTACATAAGAGAAAAATAACAGTATTAAAGCTGCAAGGATGTATTTTTGGAAAAGTTTATTGTCAGAAATTTAAAACACTTTTTTTTTAAAGCATTTGTTTTGTGTGCCTAATATAACTTAAGAAAATGTTGACTCTGGTGCAAAAAAATATATATGAGGTGAAAATTTAACAGATTGATGAGGGAGGGACACTAATTTAGAGGGAAGTAGGAAGGTAGAATTTAAAATAAAAATGCAATAACAAAGAGTCTCCATGAAAAAAAAATTACTCAAAGATATGCATAAATCCAGCTAAGAGATGAATTCAAATAAAAGACTAAAGCTGATTCACTTTGTTATACAGCAGCAACTAACACAACCATGTAAAGCAATTATACTCCAATAAAGATGTTAAAAAAAACAAAAACAAGAAAACATTGGTACAAAATAAGTTGAATAAAATGTTATAACTATGTTATGAGACAACATACAAAAGTAATTATTGCAATAAAATATATAACATGTAAAAATAATAATAATAATCTAGGCCTCAAATTCCAGATTATAACAATCCCCTATTATCCAGCTGAGAAGTGAATGAGGGATGAAGGAAGCAAAGTAAGATAATACTAATATTCAGAATTACATTGGGTATTATCAAAACACTATTTTGTTTATGAAATTGATTATTGGAATTTATTTTTTAATTTGTAATTTAATTTCAAATGTATGTTAGATTTGAAACTAAGATGTTTTACAAAAACCTAGCAAAAAGGGTAATAAAATTATTGTTCATGAAGAATCAGAAAAGGAAGAGAGAGAAAGATAAAGGAAAAAAAGAAAAAAACTAATTGAAACTGAAAGGGCAAGTGGACAAACTTTTCAGGTAAAACAGGCTTAAAAGTTTTGAAGTTGGATGGGTTAAACTCTCCTATTAAAGTCCAAAGTCCAATTACATGTTATTTCCAAAAGACATACCTCAGGGAATATGACTTAGGAAAGTAAAAATAATAATAATAAAAAGACAAGAACAAAGGAGAAAAAAAAAAAAACACTGCCAAAGATATATTAGATATATTGTGTAAAGGCAAACAAAAGAAAGAGTATAATATTAAAATCAGCTATATTAGATTTTGAGGCAAATCATCACAGGATCAGAAAAAATTGACTGTCACTTTATACTGGAGAATGATACATTCACCATGAAGATGTTAGAGGCATAAACCTTTATATGAAAAATACATAGCTACAAAATATTTAAAGTAAAAACTATGCAATAAAACTTTATAAGGAAAAATTGGAAAAGAAAAAAATAATGCAGCTTTGGAGAAACAGCTTCCAGGTTTTAAAGAACCATGTAGAAAAAAAAGGTTAAAATATAAAGGCTACATAATACTTTAATGTATAATTTATTTAAATGAAAGACCAAGTATATTCCATATAAGGAGCAATATACACTTTCTTCTAAAAGCTAATGTATCACTTACAAAAAACTGGACTTATAATAGGCCACAAAAAAGTTAAATTACAGAAAAGCTGAAATTGTTCATATTGTGATATTAGATCACAATACAAAAATGGCCATTAATAACAAATGTTGAAAATTAATTATTTGGCAAAAAAGAATGCATGGCTCATTAACATGGATCAAGGGGGATTACTGATTGTTTACAAGGCAATACTAATGAGAATATGTTATTAAATATTTGATAGAAGCTCTATGTCCGTAAACTCTTTGGCTTAAAATCAGAAGATGGGATGTATTAGCAACTACACAGGCAGTCAGTAACACTAGGGCAATTCACCTATAATATTTATGGCCAAATACCAGGTGTGAATGTACTTTTATCATGGCAAATAAGCAGATTTTAAAAGAGAAAAATGTGCATGGGTATAATAAAAACTGTAATACTCTGCAGCCAAAGCCAAGTTGTTTTTTAAATGCTTTCACTACAAAAAAATAAATAAAACAGGAAAAGAAAGAAAATAAGCCAAAAAAATGAATAAAAATACATTAATCATTCTAATTACCTGCTTGTTTTAAAATGTAGGTTTTATTATTTCGTTATGCTGAGGCCAACAGAAAAGGAGATGATTACCATGGAAAAGATGGTTTATTACTCTCCGTTCCTAAAAAGAGGGCACATGCCATGACATACAGGGCCACATGGGGAAGCACCAGGGTTTGTCTGGATGCAGAGGTTACAAGGGGAAAACCCGTGCAAGAGCCTTTACTGTGGTGTCTGTGGGAAGAAATAGGCGTGGCAGGGTAAGCAGGCTTAGGATTGGCTAGTTTGAATAATTTCAGCAGGGTCTTTGGTATAGGGGCTGTCCTAAACTGTCTAGTACTTAGCTCTGGGGTGATTAGGGCTGGGGGATAGTCCCTGAGAGTGAGAGAGGCGTGGTGAGGTGTGAGAGCTCTGGATTGGTCGGTTTGCTTATGAAAGGTGTGCTCCTGGGCTAATCATTTACCATCTCTAAGAATTGGCTAGTACCTACAAAGGGCAATCTCTTCAGGGTCAGCAAGACTCTAAGATGTCAAAGCATTGGAACTACAGAAAATAAAAAGGCATGATTAATACATTGCTGATCCCAGCAGGTGCTCAAAAACAAGCTTCCTTATCTCCCTTCCACAGCCATGGCAGATGCTATGATGCACTGCTGCATTCCTAGTTAGAAATAAATGACTTATCCCAGCTACTGTAAGTGCTGTCAGCAGGCACCTCTTAGCTGAAGAGTTTCCTCACCTGCATGGCCCTCCCTTTCTAGGCTGGCCGACATCCAATCACTGATCTGTGATCCAGCACAGGGTTTTTTAACCTTGGTATGTATTATTGACCTTTTGGACAGGATAATTCTTTATCATGGAGGTCTGTTCTGTGCTTTGTAGGATGTTTAGCAGCATCCCTGGTTTCTACCCACTAGTGACCAGTAGTATCCTCAGTCATGGTAATCAAAAATGTCTCCAGACTCTGCCAAATATCCTCGGGTGGGGGGCCGGGGGGGGCAAATTACCTCTGGCTAAAACATACTGACCTAAGAGTGTAAAGCCTCACCCACTCATCCTAATTCTCTCTGGACAGCTCTAACATGTCACTTTTTCTTCCTCATATCCCACTGAGTTCCATATGATGCCCATAACTCTGGTCATGCTACCCACTCCTCCAGGGTTAACTCATTCATTTCCAAGCTTTCATGGGCATGCATATACTGACAGCTTTCAGATTCATATTTCCAGCCCAAATCTCTGGCCTAAGCATCAAATCTCTATAATTAGCTGCCTATTGGCTGGATCCTTTCATCAGGAGACATTTTATTTTTGTGTGTAAGAACATGAACTCTGGAAGCAGCAGCTTATGTAAGTACTTTGACTCACCTGGCCACTTTGTAATGTTGGGATACTGTTAGGGAACCACTGACCAAAACTGCCCACCCTGGACAGGCATGATAATAACCACCTGCATGAGTTTTCTTAAAACATGAGGTCCTGGTAAGTAAAATGGAACTAACAAGCTACCACCAGCTGAAAGAATTCGGGAAAGGTCAAAAGAAGAGGAGACGCCAGTCCATATGTCTTACCAACCTCCCAGAATCCTACTTGCTGGAATCCATCTTGGCTAAGAAATGCGCAGACCACCAGGAAGCACCCTGAGTGAGAGTGATTGGCCAGAGACAACCTGGAAACTAACATCATTACCATAAAACTTGAGACTGCAAGCCACATGGCAGAGCAGTTCTCCTGGGTCCCCTACCCTACTGCTCTCTGCCCAGGTGTCCCTTCCCAATGAAGTCTCTTGCTATGTCAGCACGTGTGTCTCCTCAGATAATTCATTTTTGAGTGTTAGATAAGAGCCCACTCTTGGGCCCCCTTCCTGCAACAATACCACCCCGAATCTCTCTAAGTTTCCTCATCTATAACATGGATACAAGGATAGTGTCTACCTCATAGATTTGTGTGGGAATTAAATGAGTTAATGCATGTAAGAATTTACAACAGTTCCTAGCATACTGTAAGTTCTCAATAAATGTTAGCTATTACTATTAATCACTAGGCTATCTTGCCAGTTAACAAAGGGAGTAGGTTCAAGTCCAAACTAATTGATGTTATCATTGATTTTTCCATCTCCTACAGTGACCACTTCAAATTAATCACCCAATCATAGTGAATCTGTGTTCTTAGAATTGGTTAAATGTGTTCAATTTCATCTCAGTTGCCACTCTTAGTTTAATCCCATATCTCTTATTACAAGAGTCTAGTTAAGAAACGAATAACATGAACTATGGGGTCACAGAGAGCTGGGTCGAACCTCAGTTCTTCCTGGTGAATGATATTAGTTAAATTACATTTCCTCTCTCTATCCATCACTTTTTCGGTCTGAAAAACAAAAATGATCATGCTTACCTTAGAGGATTGCAAAGAATATTACGAGAGAAGCATTTTTTGTATTATCCTCAACTTAAAATAACACAAACAACCATTAATAACAGACTGAATTAGGTAAATTGCAATATTGATATTTTCATGTAATAGACTATATAACAGTGAAAATAAAGAAACTACAATTGCACACATAATTGAATCTTAGAAAAGTAATATTGAGCCCCTTCACACACAAAAAGGTAAGACACAATACATACAGCATTTATATATTTATATAAAAGTTAAAACAGGGAAATCTTAACTGTACTGTTTAGTGATGTATACATAGTGATAAAACCATAGGGAAACACACAGTTGTAACTACCATAGAAGTCAATGGGGCCAGGAAATAAATACTGAGGAAGGTTGGTTTGGGAAGTGATGATCTGGAGGCTTTTGAGGTGCTGAAAGTGTTTGTTTTCTCAATCTGGGAGGTGGTTGCCTGAGTATTTACATATAACTACTATCTATTATAGTGTGGATTATTATTTTATGTATTTTTATATGATAATTAAATTTTACAAATTAGAAAAGTTTAAATAAAATGAATGGAATAAATGAAAACTAAATGTAGGCACAGAAACAGGAAAATATGAATAACATTGACTATATATATATTATATATATATATACACATATATATATTTGTAATTTTTATGAATAAAGGTTACTAACAGGCCTGAATATCAGGTCTGTTTCAGAAAGATCTCTAATTCTCATAACACTGTTTCCTTGGAAACAGTAGAGTTAAGATAAATGAGGAATATTTTGTCTGCCTCATTTGTTGTGTGGAACACACATCTGCCTTGAGTTAGGGGGACTGTGAGTTAGTATAGGGCTATGTGACAACTATAATCTAAAGTTTGGTGGGAATAGAGGCTGAGGTTTCCTTGTGTCAAGGTGACCCACGTGGACCTTGGCTCACATCTGTGGCCTGTGCAGGTCCATGTGGCTGAGGCTGCAGATGAAACCCCTTCTTCTGTGTACTTGAGTAGCTGCTGAGATGAGATGAGTGTGAGATAAAGACGTTGAACTTACTGCATGTGCTGCTTTACTTCCTGTATAATACCAAGCAAGAATGGTACTGTGCTAAATCCTATGTCTCTTGAGTCTGGTTGCCAACTCATACCCACAACCACAACTGTGGTGCTAGAAAAAGGTGTTGGAAGTAGGTTTGCCTTTCAGGCCGTTGAGTCAAAACACTATGAGCAGGAAAGAGAACTGGGTACAAGTGGGGAAGAGATTCTGTTGAGAATTTGGTGCCTGGGTGGCTGAATTACATAGATTTATCTCCTGGATTACTAGTAAAATAGTCAAGAAAGGCAAAATGGGACAGGTTGAGAGAGTAGCAGCTAAAGAATTAAGGAAAGGGTAAACTGGATAGACCTATTATTAGGTGGCAGTTAGGATAAGGGATAAAAAGTGAAGAAATTTAAGGTATTCTTTCAAAGGATTTACTAGCTCATTAACAGTATTTGGAAAGAGGAAAATCTGCTCCATATCTGGCAGCTGCCTTCCTTAATAAATCCCATGAGATATGCTCTCTTTAACCCAGCCTGGATGAATTTAAATCCAATGATGCTGTTAGGGAACAATAACAAAGTGTGTTGACTCATGCTGCTAAATGTACTCTGTAGGCTGAAGCGGTAGAAACCGAAGAGGATTGACTTGAAGCCTAGGACATTTTGCCCTACTCCCAGTGGAATTTCCGAGGCCATGTGCTTTGGTTAAAGGAGAATATCCTAGGGTTGGTAAAACTTTCTGAGATAAGTGGGCATTGCTACATAATGTACTGTCAATCTCCAGGGAGCAAGAGGACAATATTAAGAGGCCAAAAAATAAGCTAAGGGGAGATGAAGATGCTATGATAGGATGTACCATGGTTCTAGTAAACTCCACAAAGGAACATGATAAAGGAAGAGATATCCAGTAGTGCCATCCCCTTTGCTTGAATCTATAAATAGAAAGGATGTGATACATGAACAGAGGTCTTGCCCTTACTGGTCTATAGCTGAATGTTGGGGACAACTGCCCTTTGCCAGGTTTTATTTGGATCAGCTAATTGGGAGCCCTTACAATGCCCCTAACCTTCTTTTGTAGTAAAGGCTAAACTGTACCATTTTCCAGGAGGGCAAGAGGAAGTCTCTGTCCTGATTAAAGAAGTCTTAAAATCAAGTGTCCGTATTGAACACCAGTTCTTGCCAACTTAGTCCTGTCTGGCCTGTGAGAAAATCCAGAAATAAAGAAATCAATTCTCCCCAAAGCTTCTACTGTGCCAGACATGGTAAAAACTATCAGGAAGTTAAGCAGGCCAATGGTGATGACATGTGGTCATAGACTCAGAATCTCCAAAAAAATGTCAAGCACTATGTGAACCTCCACCAGAGAGATTCCATTATATATACTTTTACTATCTTCCTTTAAGGTTACTCAAATTCTGCAGGATTCAGTTACTGCCCTATCTGTTGATTCATGAAGTTGATAATATAGTATACTTTCCTTCTCAGAAAGGAAGCTGTGACTGGAGGGAGGGTAATTTAAAAGCTGTAGCTGTGATGAGACTGGCCAAGAATGTCTGAATAATCTGGGTAAGATTCAGGGCCCAGCCCAGTCAGTCCCTTTTCTAGGAATGATCTGGGCTATGACTACCAGTGGCATTTCACAAACAGTAAAGAGCAAACTGCTATCCCTCTGGTCTTTACTAGTAAAAGAGAGGTGCAAAGCCTCAAAGGGTTGTTTGAATTCTGGAGGACACATACACCATATTTGGGAATCCTGTTGGCCTTGGTATACAAAGAGACTAGTGAAAAATGGGTTTGAATGTGGTCCAGAGCAGAGGGTAGCCCGAGTTGCCCCTCTGGCATTTATAATCCTGTCATAACAAGTGCCAGGATTTTTAGAGAAGGCCGCTACTAAAACACACACAGACTCAAGTTCCTGACAAAAGCCTTAGAATGCTGCTTAAAGGTGATTGCTAGACTTCCAGACCAACATACTCCCTGATACTATGTCTAAAACCAGCTCATGTGAGAGACATGAGCTAACGTACACTATTTGGCTCCAGCAGAAACAGCCCTCACACCTGAAAAGCATCAGATTATACTGAGGCTTGAGTTACCTATGATGCCATGGGTGATACCAGAAAGAGATTCCAGTAAGAAGGAGCTGTACAAGCTTCCTGGTAATATATAAATGGTATATTTGGGATATGCTAGAGAGATCAGCTCTGAGGGAGGGCGTTACATTCACAAGCAGGTAGTATTTCTGCCTCTACAGTGGATCTCCTGAAGCTCTACCCACTCATTGCCATAGGGTCTGAAATCTGCTGAGGCAAAACATCTGCCAGATTTAATGATGGGAGTTCTCCTACTGAATGGTGGAACTTTGTATGGAAGGCTGATGCTATCTGAGAGTGGTCTGTAAAAGCCCTAGTTGCAGAATAAGTATACACAGTGGGCTGAATTGAGAGTTGTGTATGTGACAGTGCAGGAAAAACTGGGTTCTTGGCCTCAGAGACATGTTTGATTATACAGATGTATATACAACCCAGGGCTGTACTGCATAATCAGGCAGGCAAATGGTTCCTTGCTGAACACATACATTAGAGAATCCTGGTATGAAAGGGTGAATTTGTGGATGACCTTACAGAAACTCCTAGGAAGAACTGCATTTGTAGATGCTCACCAGGAGAACCCATTTATGGCACTGGAAAGCCAAGGCAGATGACCTGGTCTGTCCCTGGGGAAAAACAGTTGGGTACATGAGCTGAGCTGGCACAGTAGTGCTCAAGCAATGTCATGGTGGATGAAACAATGGCATATACCAGTGTCACCCAGAAAAGTCATTAGTATGGTGACAGACTGTCCTAAATGATATCAAGAGAAAAAGAAATGTCCAAAATGGCACTGGGAGAATTCCATGGGATCAAGGGCATCAGTGACAAATGGATTACACAGAACGCTGCTTATGGCTCCTGGAGTATTCCAATGAGTCTTTCAGGAATAGATAAGTGTTTGGGGTACCCTTGATATGTCTCATAGGGAATGCACTTCACCGTAGCCAGCTTAACAAAATGGGACCAAAAAGTACAATATACAATGGACATGTATTCCTATCAGTTACACAGGAGTGACTTAATTGAAAATTAGAACAGGCAATTAAAACATTTAGGTTTGTAAATTGATACAGCCACTGTGGAGAACAGTATGGAGGTTCCTTAAACTACAAACAGAACTACCATATGACCCAGCAATCCCACTACTGGGCATATACTCTGAGAAAACCATAATTCAAAAAGAGTCATGTACCAAAATGTTCATTGCAGCTCTATTTACAATAGCCTGGAGATGGAAACAACCTAAGTGTCCATCATCGGATGAATAGATAAAGAAGATGTGGCACGTATATACAATGGAGTATTACTCAGTCATAAAAAGAAGCGAAATTGAGCTATTTGTAATGAGGTGGATAGACCTAGAGTCTGTCACACAGAGTGAAGTAAGTCAGAAAGAGAAAGACAGATACCGTATGCTAACACATATATATGGAATTTAAGAAAAAAAAATGTCATGAAGAACCTAGGGGTAAGACAGAAATAAAGACACAGACCTACTAGAGAATGGACTTGAGGATATGGGGAGGGGGAAGGGTAAGCTGTGACAAAGAGAGAGAGAGGCATGGACATATATATACTACCAAACGTAAGGTAGACAGCTAGTGGGAAGCAGCCGCATAGCACAGGGAGATCAGCTCGGTGCTTTGTGACCGCCTGAAGGGGAGGGATAGGGAGGGTGGGAGGGAAGGAGACGCAAGAGGGAAGAAATATGGGAACATATGTATATGTATAACTGATTCACTTTGTCATAAAGCAGAAACTAACACACCCTTGTAAAGCAATTATACTCCAATAAAGATGTAAAAAACAAAATGAAACAAAACAAAACAAACAAACAAACCAAAAAAACCATTTAGGTTTGAATGACAGAGGGTGCAAAGGATAAGAAGGATGAGAAAGCATAGCTAGCAGCTCAGTGGGTGTGCGCTTCATTGGAATATGAGAAGGATTGAAGGAAGAACAGCCTTAGGGAAGGTTACTATGTACTGGGAATAAGGTGGTGGGAAATGAAGCTGTGGCACTAATCTTTGTCTTTCACACCTCATAAGGCTTTCCTTCCTTTTGGCTTATTTGATCCACTGGTTTAGATTAGGATTGCATTTATTCTTCCAGCTGAATGGAGCATTACTCCTTAAAATACTGTATTCCTTTGAATTTAATTATATTTATTCCTAAAGTAATCCTAGATTAGATGGTCAATTTGCCTAATGTGACCAAGCTAAGACTCACCCTAAATAAAGCCTTATTGCCCAGTGGTAGAGACTGACCTGTTATTTTTATCTCTGCAAACCTACTGTCTACTTCCAAGAATGGGGAAAGAAGGACCTGGTGAGGTTCTACTGTTACCTGAAGGGAAGAAAAAGCCACTTGGGACATTAGGCCTAGCAACAACTCTGGGAAGAGGCTGTATCTTCAACCAGGAAGGGCTCTCTACTGTGATTGATGGCTATTGTGTTTAAAGGGCAATGCCAGGGTGTTTTAAAATCCAAGCCAGAGAGCTGCACCTATTGAAATGCTAAAGGCCATCTAAATTATAGTAGGATGTCACTGGAACACGTGTTCTTTACCATTCCCTTATTGCCTGTGTGCCATGAATTTAAAAAGAGGTGCCATTTCTTGCTATACAGTTAGTGGGTATTGAGTAGATAAAAGACCAACACTGTATTCTCTCTATAAGGTAAATGAGTTGTACTCTACATTAATATGTGGGAATTAGTGTCAATAAAAACCTATTCCTTCACAGCTGAGTATGATTAGGTCTCCAGGCCAGAAGGAATCCTGAATTAATTGAACATTCTAGTGACCATCCCTGTCACTGAAAATATATAGTCTATGGGTAAGAGATGATTCTGCTGGAAAGGCTGGGGAAATTACACTGCATTAAAAACAAATGTTTGGTGTGCTAAGTATTACTGTTATATCTTATCGACTGCTATTTGGTGTAATATTAACAAGTGGTTTGCGTGCTAAACATTACTTTAATGCCTCATCTACTGCTATTTGGCATAATAAAGTATTTTATGGGCTCACATATGGAAATCAAAGAAAATCCAATGGATACTGATGATGACCCCCAGGGTGAAAAGATATTTTGGGAAACTGGTTTAAAACCCTCAATTGACATTACCCCCTTGGAAACTGATTGTCCAGACAAAATAGTAAATTAGGCCTTAGAGAAACTAAACACACGTATAAATGTCTCTAACAATTTTTGAAAGATACAAGTGCTAGTGAATGTGAGGGCAACATGCAACTTATAAAGTATCTAAAGATTTATGAAGCACATTGCTCAAGACTAACATGTTTAGGAAAATGATACCTACACTTTATTGGATAGCACAAATCTTGGTGGTTGCAGATGTGCTAGCTTGCTTTTTCCTGCATAGAAAACATTAGATGTGTCTGTCGGAAAAAATATCACAGAACATTTAAGGAATATGTTTTGTGAAAATATGGACTTGAGGTCATGGGGGTGAAACTTCAAAAAAGAATTTAACATCAGCCTGATCTGATGCAGCCTCTCAGAGAACGATCTCAGTTGCCCACAGCACTCTTTCCTTGGAAGGAGTGGAGCTGAAAAAAATGAGAAATGGTACTTCTGTTTTTTG
Organism: Lipotes vexillifer; assembly: GCF_000442215.2. Taxonomy (NCBI): domain Eukaryota; kingdom Metazoa; phylum Chordata; class Mammalia; order Artiodactyla; family Lipotidae; genus Lipotes; species Lipotes vexillifer. The sequence goes on along the minus strand of NW_006794406.1, from coordinate 4,755 downwards.
TGTGAAGTCAGCCCTGGGGTGGGAGAACAAGGATGAAACAGTATAAAGAATTGGCAGAAAATACAGCTTGTAGCTTCTATGTGACAAGGAGATCCACATACACCTTGGCTCTCATTAGTGGAGCCCAAACATCCTTGTGGTGAGATAGACTAAAGAACCTATGTACATGGAGTTGCTGAAAGAAAAGATGAGTTGAAGACGCTATAGCTCTGTATTTCCTGGCCTGTATCCTGTCATAAAGCTAAATAAACATGAAACCTATTGATGTTTTCAGGAAAACGTCCAGAATCTTTAGTGAGACGTCCATTCATTATATGACCCTGCTTCATCCTTGCTTATACTTCTCATTCCTAATCTTTGTATACCTACTAACCATAGATAGATAGATATTTTAAAACACTGTACTTCCAAGAAGTAATTTTCTCTTATCCCTGAATATTTGCCACATTTTCTCCTTTGTTTACAATTACCCGTGAACCTCACCCCACCCCCGTTCACCTCAGTCTTAAAGGATGTACTTTGTTATAAGACAGTGACAATTATTCAGGCCTTACCATGGCATGAATGAATTATATCCCAAGACCCTCTGTTTCTCTTCGATCTAATTATATGGTCATCATGTAATCTTCTAATTATTTTTTATTTATTTTTTCAAATCTTTGTCCTGAGCACCTTGATGTAATAAAGAAGAACCCAGATGGTGGGTACTAGAGTTCTGGTGACTAGGCTAGTATATCAGTGTCTATGCAGTAACATTCCAAGTTAACATCAGTGTTTCATGATTTCATTAATGTCAATCAGCACCACAGGACCTTATAAATATGAAAGAACTGAGAAATTCAAGTTTCTTTTATCCATAAATCTAAGGACCGTGCAACTGACACCAAAGCATTGCAGCTAGTGAGGCTGCCTTTCTAATGTGATCTTCCTCTAACTGCAGTCATCAAGCTTGTTTTTATTAATGTATCTCTCCATGGTCACAAAAATATTTTCTCTGAAAGAAAACTAATAATGTTTTATCCAATTAACCTAGGCCAAAGAGAGCTTTATAAATTGATACATATGACTTGATACTAAAATATATGATTACTCAAGGGAATGAGAAGATAAATCACAAGATGGGGAGAAAACATTTGCCAATGATATATCTGATAAAGGACTGTTATCCAAAATATACGAAGATTTCTAAAACTCAAGACTAAGAAAACAAACAACACCATTAAAAAAATGGGCCCAAAGACCTTAACAGACACCTCACCAAAGAAGATATACAGATGGCAGATAAGCATATGGAAAGATATTTCACATCATATATCACCAGGGAAATACAAATTAAAGTAACAATGAGATACCGCTATACATCTAATAGAATGGTCAAAATCCAGAACACTGATGACACCAAATTTTAGTGAGGATGTGGAGCAACAAGCACACTCATATACTGTTGGCGGGATTTCAAAACGGTACAGCCAATTTGAAAGAGAATTTGGCTCTTTGTGTGCGTGTGTGTGTGTGTGTGTGTGTGTGTGTGTGTGTAAAACTGAGCATACTCTAACCATACAACCCAGCAATCCTGCTCCTTGGTATTTACCCAAAGGGGGTGAAAACTTATGTCCACAAAAAATATGAACAAGAATGTTTATAGCCACTTTATTAGTAAGTGCCAAAACTTGGAAGCAACCAAGATGTCCTTCAATAGGTGAATGAATAAATAAACCTTGGTATACCCAGACAATAGAGTATCATTCAGAACTAAAACAAAATGAGTTATCGAGCCTAGAAAAGACATGGAGGAACCTTAAATGTATATTATTAAGTGAAAAAAAGCCCATTTGAAAAAGCTACGTACTGTATGATTCCAACTATATGACATTCTGGAAAAGGCAAAACCATGGAGACAATAAAAAGATTACTGTTTGCCAGGGCTTAGGGGGAGAAAAGGATAAAGAAGAGGACCACAGAGGATTTTTAGGGTTGTGAAACTATGTATGATACTAATGGTGAATACACATCACTACATTTGTCCAAACTTATAGAATGCTCAACACCAGGAGTGAACTCTAAGGTAAACTATGAACTTTGGGTAGTTAGGATGGGTCAATGTGGGGTCATCAGTTATAACAAATGTACCACTCTTGTGGGGGATGTTATAATGAAGGAATCTATGCATAGGACAGGGCAGGGGTATGTGGTAAAACTCTAACTTCCTCTCAATTATCTTGGGAACCTAAAACTAAATATTCTTTAAAAATCAATACAAAGAAACACAAACTGTAATTATCGCTCCCGCATGGAAGAGTTATAGTGTAGTTGTTAAGACTATAGACTGTGGAGTCATAAAATCTAAGCATGTATCTTAGATCCACCATAATACCCATGCGACCTGGTGCACTTGAATCTGTTTCAGTTTCCTCGTGTGTAAATTGGGGATAATAATGATGACACCTTCATCTCAGGGTCGGTGTAGGAATTAAGTAAAATAATGCATGGTAGGTGTTGAAAAGTGTGCCTGGATCATGCAAAGCACTCAATAAATACTGGCCATAACATATTTTGAACTCTCTCTTTTAAAATAGGACTCAAGTTACTAAGGGTATAAAATGATCTTGCAAAAAAATGTCCTCAGAGGGAAGGGAAGATTCAGTATGTAGGCAACCAGGAATTGTGCTCAGAAATGAAAACATTTTATGAGTCATATGTACTAAGGAAATACTTCTGGTACTGGCTTCCATTTGGCTGATCAGCCAAGGTCAGTGGTTCTTAATTAGTAGAATGTTAGCTTTCTTTGTAAAGTTAAAGGTGTAGTATGATGTCAACCAAGCATTTTAAATATACCATATTTACTAGGACATGCAAGTAAAAATGTCACTCTGTCAGACCACTGCTTTGTGTAAGATTGTAAATGATTTTGTTCAAATATCTATCAGAGAATGAAATAGAAATTAAAAAAAAACATAAAAGAGAAATGTGACTAAAAGAACAGTTAAGCAATAGTTAATATAATTTAATGATTACAAGAATGTTGCCAAAGACTTCTAGCATTTTAAAGGAACAACAAGGAAGCAAAGAGCCAATTGCCTAAGTAATAGTAGTTATTCCTTTAGTTATGGATTCCCCCATTCACTAGACATCTCATTGTCTCTTTCTTGTCTAATTACAATAATATCAAAATTGTCTCCATGCCTCCAAAATGGCAACCCTCTAACGTATGCTTCCCACTGCTATTAGAACAATCTTCCCAAAATACAAGTTTATCCATTTGGTTCCCCTTAAAATTCTTCTAGTTTTCTGTTTCTTATAAAATAAAATTAAAATTCATTATGGCTATTGCTTAAACTTTCTTGGCTCTTGGAACCCCTCATATCACAGTTATTTTCTTCAAAGCACTCTTCAGGTAAAATAAATATCCAACAGTATGTTTTATTAAGTAGTTAATTCTGACAACTTAATAATGGTAATCTGTGTAGTATGATACAGATATTGTAGTGTTTCCTCCTGAAATTTAAAGTGTCCCATGGCACTCCTGTGAGTTTTCTGTGGCACCCTGGGGTGACTTGGTGCACAGTTTGGGTACTGTGACACAGTGGCATATTTTTTTCTTCATCATCTACTTCTATTTGCTTAACTTAAAAACTGTCTCCCCTCCCTTTGAGCCTCCATTCCACTCATGGACTCTATTTTTTTCCACTTTCATTTCTCAGATATGCTGGAAGATTTTATACATCTGTAGTTTTTCTCATTCTGATTCCTTTACAAGCACTACTTTTCCTGTTCCTGTCTACCTGAAGAACATCTGCCTCATCTTCAAAGTTCACCTCTAATATTACCTCTTTTATTAATATTCACTGCCCAGGTAGACTTAACTTCTATTTACGCTTGCACTTTACACTGTACAGACTTCTATCATAGCAGCTACATTAGTTTAACTCTTTCTTTATGGTTTTTACTTTTAACTAGATTGTAGACTCCTTGATCAAGAGGCAAAACCACATCTAAAATCTCAAGGCTGAATCTATAGGATGCCCCTAATCCTTAAGTTGCTTGCCTGAGAAAAGTCAAGGCTGCCAGCATAATTTAACTGTTTGTTTCAGCCACCATCTGAAGATAGGGCCCCTATCTCCCAATTTCTGTGGGATATTAGGAGCCTAACTTCACTTAGCAAACCCAGATGTGTTTCACATAGGTAAGTGAAAAATTAGGGGGGAATCGGCCTAACTCTACTAAGTTTCTATTCAACCTCTTTCCTGTAGAAACATTCTCCCTGTAGAACACCCAGTCAACTCTGTACAAATAGAAGTTTAGTTCAGTTCCTGTTGTACTCTTTTCTCTATCGAAATAGTTATTACTGATTAAAATCTGTCCTTATCACTTTTAAGTGAAAGTATCCAGCTTTTTAAAATTTATGACACCATGAAGAATTTTTAAGGATCATTTATAATTAATGCATTCAGTATTTCAACTATAACCTGCTAAAAAGATTTTAAACTTCATTCTCTTTTCAGTAAGTATTGATCTTATTTAAAACATGAATTTTCACATCAAAACCTGTTGCATCCTAGACAAAAAGTTCATATCTTCTCAAGTTGAAATTTTATAGCTTGTAAATGTTGGAAAGCTTCTATTCAATATTCAGTTGACCACTTGTATATTTTAAAACATTTATAGATTGCATAAGTTATCAATGTATAAAATATGCATGCCACCAATTAATTAGTAAGTGTTAACTACATTTTTTTTTTTTTTTTTTTTTTTTGG